>NW_009938863.1:0-54919 GCF_000696875.1 Nestor notabilis | reverse complement strand
TAACTATTCTATGATTCCATGATTCTATGAAGTAGAACTCGACCTTACATTTTAAGTCAAAATACTGAAATAGGAGCATGACTCCTACTGTCAAACATCATATGAAATTGCAGCAGTAATACAGCATGAAGATTTATGTTTTGTTTTCTGAAGGAAACTCCTTTCATGTGTTGATAGATTGCTTGACTTCACCTCAGCAATCCAAATGGCAATGCATAAAACAATTTGAAAGATTTCTGTACAGAATAGCCAATTGGCCAACACCATACATACACAATGGGCAAGGAGAACAGGTAGTGAAAGCTGACCTTTTTCTTTCTGTCTATAGCATCCTCAGGCAGGAATGCTTTTTAAAATAGCTTGCCTGAAATAAAATGTCAAACAATATATGGCATAAATGTCAACTACTTGATTCAAACTTGCAAATGCTGTCAACCTTAGTATGTGGAGTAATACTATTCTGAAAGGCAGTTAATACAGATCAAATGGAAGGATTACAGTAGTATCAAGAAGGGATTTTGTTATCTTACAGCAGATAATACTAAACCAAGTTCATAATCGGTATGATTTTACAACTAATAAAGACTCCTCTTCCTTGTGCACTGTGGGATACAGATATCTATGGTTTCAAACAGCTGTTACAGCAAAGACATTAACAAAAGAGTCTGCATAATAGAATTATCATGATATATTAAAATAGGGGATGTAGACCTCTTGTGTGGGTGCATTTCTGCCACAGAAGCAGAAGACTCGTGCCATTTTGAATTGGAAAAAGACTCATGAAGCTGAGGAAAAATAGGGGTGGAGGGAGACAGGCATTTCTGCCCTGAACGGCAGAAAGCTAGGCCAGCATCTGCCTCAGAGATGGTAGTACAACATGCTTGGGGAAGCAGCACAAATAGGACAAGTATGTAAAGATTCTCTTTCTGCCTTTCTCCTCCCAGCCTCTGCAGAACTCCCCAGCTTCTAATAACAAGCAGTTAACTGATTGCCCGAATGACCACTGGCTTTGATATACACTAACTTACTGCAGACAGTGCTGAGCATTCTTACAGATGTGCTTGGGTACCCTCATTTTAGGGCCTTTCAGAATGTCCCCTGTCACAAAACATATATACGGCTCTCCTAGTGGAGAAGTTAGTGAAACCTGGAATCTTTCAACACCAGGTGCGTGTGCTGGCATCAAAAGTAAAAGGCCTGTGAAGAGGGAGGCTGTAAAAAGCACCAATAAGACTAGATATAGCAACTTTTAGGAGCTGTCAGCCATGCCATGAACTTTAATACGTGTGTGCAGTTGCTGCATCTCTACCTTTGAAAACCTCACGTTTGTGAAAGACCATTTATCATCGTGCCCATCACTACTGCCACTCACAGTTTAAAACATGTATCACCACCAACCAGAAAATGACCTAAAAGTTCAACATTATCGCATTTGCATTTCTGAAATTTCAACAAAAACTGCTAGGAAGTGAGGAATACATCAAAATAAATAACCATGCCAAAACTTTTAAAGAACAGCAAAAGAGATGCCTCGTTATCTTCCACAGTTAACCTTATTCTTTAGCTCGTCACGTACATCAGCTAATACAAAATTATTGTAGTGGGTTTTTGTTACAACTTTTTGATAATTTTGACTCACTGTTATGACTTGAGAAGACTGAGAAAAAACTCACTAGGAAAAAAATTGAGCTAAACTAAGTTTTAAACAGGAAGTTTAACTTGGAAAAACAAATAACCAGAGAAAGATTACCTACAAACAGGGGGAAATATTTTATTTTTATGAAGTGTTTTATTGTGTTCCACTTCTCTGTTTTTCCACAATACCATCAGCAGTATCGTATCCAAACTACTCTGTACTTCTAAGACAACATGAAAACAAATGATCACTGACATTTGATTGGGAAGTTATATCAACTGTCTCTGAAAGCTGGAGACTAACATCCATAGCAAAAACTTAATGGCTGGCTTAATGTCCTCTTCTGAATGGTACGAAGTGCTCCTGAAGCAGGCAGTCCCACTCTTAGTGAAAGCACATGATACTGAGTAACAGAGCCTGAAGCGAAATATTACCAAGGGGAAACTGTCACTGATTCTTGGTATAACCACCATAAATGACAAGGAAAAAGAAAAAAAAAAATAGTTTACCCAAAACACTGAAGAACACTGCTTTCCCATTAAGAAATAGTGTCCAGAACTTTCACATCAAAATAATCTAATGATAAGTAAAACTACACCAGGATACCGTAGCAGATTATTAAAATTTTGATATACTCCATTTCTGGGACAGCACCTCTAACCTGGCAAGTAAGGGAGGAGGAAGGTGAAAAAAGGCAATGCATTTAATTTTGTTTCTCAGAAGCCTGCTCTGGCTTTTTTTTGTGCAGATTAAGCTATCAGCCATTTGTTTCAGGTTGTCAAGGTCAGAGAGAGGACAGTCTTTCCTGAATGCCTGAACATTTGGTAAAGTAAAATCCCAGTCCTGAATAAGGCTGTCAGATGAGCTTCTCCTCATTCCATGTGTGATGACCTGCACAAGGGAAACAGGGGCACGCCTTTCAGTCTTACCTGTGGAATCTCTTATCCTGGCTAAGTAGGCTCAAACCTACAGCCCAGACCGAAAATACTGAATTGCAATGAGGTTGCCAGCTCCAAGAGGTACAAGGCAGAGCAGAACCTGGCCTGTAATCATCTTTGCTTCCTGTACTTGAAGAATTATCTTTTCCTCTGGATGAACTCAGATGCATGAATAGGCACAGTATACATTCAAGCTCTCTACAGCACCATGAAGCTGGCAACGATCTTTAGCTGATCATGCCCTGTTAAACTCATAGGTCCTCTCCAGGTTTCCCAGAATTTTCTCATGGTTCTGGATAATACTGAATGAAAATCCCCCTGACAATATACAAATTACTGTGCTCTTTATACAACACCTTCCTGACAAAGACATTAGAATAAAGCAATGAAAAAGTCAACTACTTCAATAGTTGAAGCACATAAAAAGAACATTTTAATTGCTCACGGTATAAATTCAAATAGCAATGCTCAAACAGCCTTGGAAGAATAAGACATTAGCTTTGTTCAACAGCATTTTAAAAAAAATTTTTTTGAATTTAAGTACTTCAGTAATTAAAGTGTTCCATGAAATCATTCAAAAAAGTATTGTCACACAAGTAATTTACCAGGTTAACATTAAAATACTACATCCTCCTATTGACTTCCCCTCTTACAAGTTTGCTGATGTGTTCAGGAGATATATATTACTTATAAAGCACACGATATGGGCAACATATACGAAAAAACTATTATTCTAACTTACAATAAGAATTAGATGAACATTTGTGATTGAGAAAGTGTAGCCAGTAAATGAAATTCATCAGAATAGTTACATATTAAAACAGAGAGAGAAAAATCCCAAGTTATGCAAAATGTGAAATAAAAGTTCTGAAAAGAGTGGTGATGGTTAATAAGTCTACTACATTCTGAGAATCTGAATTCTGACAATGGTAAAAGAAAGTTAGTTCCAATCAACCACTCCACCCATAAGTCCATCAACAACTCATCACTTTTTAGTAAAGAACTTTTTCCACTCATCAGGGAAAAGCTGCTTCTCCTGGCAGCTGAACAGTTAAGTGAACCAATGCAGCATATTTCAAATAAATGAGGTAGCACAGAATTTTATCATTTATATTTTGTCTCTTCATACATTTAAAAGGTTTGCTTATCATAGAATATTAGGCTGAACTGTCCAAGGTAAAAGACGAAATCATAGGAGAAAGTCTTTGCATATAGGTGTTTGGTTTACTTAAAATAAGTGTATGGACATTCATTATCATGCATACTTATTTCAGTAGCACAAATCTGAAAATCAAGAAATATTTACCTTCTTCCTAGGATCTACTTTTGTCACTTCAAATCCACTTTTGCTCCTCTCAACCAAAACATCTGTGTTAGCCAAATATCATATTCCTTAGTGTTTACTCAGCACTCTGCTAGCACAAAACTTTTAAAGGAGATTGTTCTCTGAAAAAGTGTGTATTTTAAAATAAGTAATAAAAATGTCATTGCCTTATTCTAGGTGCATCCTAAGTAGGTATGGACATAAAAGTGAAAGTCCTACTGCAAGCCCTGCTGACAGAGATTGATGAACTCTTGGAAGAGCATAGAAAACAAATATGAAAGTCAGACACAGAGGCTGTCATTTCCCAACAGCAGTGCACTAGGCTCCAAAGCACTTCCTTGCAAACAGAGAATCCAGAAATAAAAGCTTGCTCTTCAAACAAAACTAGTACTCAGTCCTATAAAAATGTCATAAGAAACTGTTCTGTTGGGACTTCTGTTGGCTTTGCTATGGGAACTGAGATCATGTTGATAAAGTTTGGAAGTAGGATTTAGCAGCTTATGAAACCCCACAAAATTCAACAATGGAAAGAAAGACCATCTCAGGAGAACATTTTCTTTGTTAGAAGCAAAAACCCAGAACTCACGCTTGCCATTGGCTGGCTACTATTAGGAAACAATCTACGTAAGCAACATTTCCAGCTCTGCATAGTTATGTATTTTTTCCATAAATAACATCTTTACACAAATGAATCTTATAGCACACTTCAATCAAATTTTATTCATTGTACAATATCTGATGGCCTAGATTCCCAGGTGCAATACAGTTTGCATAAATCTAAAGGGTGACACTGGAGTTTGTGTGTGTATATATATAAATATATATGTATGTATATGAACACTTTCACTCCAGCTGCTGCACTGCCATTTCTGAAGTAGAAAATTATAGAGTGTTCAGCCATCTCCTGAACTACTCAGATCAGTAACCGAAAAAGTGTTATATCAAAGTAAGTCCATAAAGAGAACTCAGTGAACAAACAAGTCAATCCACATTACTATGTGCATGAATAATTTAGACATCAAGCCACATGCTTAATTTTGCAGAATACAAATTAGACACTAAGGAAAGGAGACCAAGATATACAAGTTATAAGGGGACAGTTCTCCCCTAGGGTAGCCTGTGGAAAACAAACGATCATTTTTAGTGCTAAGAAAGGTAGGGATACACTAACTACAACACAGTTTAGATTCCCTGAAATTAGAAATCACCAGTCATCTGCTCCCATCACTATGCCTGCAGTACCGTTTTATTTAAGAGTAGTAATGGGATTATGAAGCAAATCCTCCCATCATCCACACTAACTCATATTGGTTTGGATTACCTAGCAATTTCGGTGCATGTATACCACATGTCCTGGGTTCAGCTACAGCAGTCATTTTTTCTCCTTCTTAGTAGCTGGTGCAGTGCTGTGGTTTTGACTTTCAGTCTGGGAACAACGCTGATAACACCAATGTTTTTAGTTGTTGCTCAGTAATGTTTACTCTGACCAAGGACTTTCTCCATTTTATGCTCTGCCAGAGAGGAGGGGAAGCCAGGAGGAAGCAGAGACAGGACACCTGACCCAAACTGGCCAAAGGGCTATTCCATACCACAGCACGTCATGCCCAGTATAGAAACTGGGGGGAGTTACCCAGAAGGCCCAGATCGCTGCTCGGGTCAGGCTGGGTATCGGTCGGCGGGTGGTGAGCGGTTGTGTCCTTTTCCCTTGTTATTCCTCTTATCATTATCATTATTATTTTTATTATTGGCAGCAGCAGTGGTTAGTTACTGGACTGCTCTTATCTCAACCCATGGGAGCTACATTCTTTTGATTCTCCTTCCTGTCCTTCCGGGAACATGAGGAGGAAGAAGAGGGGGGAGTGAGCGAGCGGCTGAGTTACCGGCTGGGCTTAAACCACAACATGCATGTATACCATATTCTGTCAGAGGAAACTAAACTAATCTCTTCTCCAGCCATACACAAAACATGCTTCAATCCCAAAGAGGAGCATGAGCATTTAAACAAGGGTCTGTCCCTTCGACCACACTGAAACTACGGATTTCTTTTGACGCTTACCTTGAACTGCCCAAGAAGGGATGTAAAGACATAAGAGCCACCACTGCAAAGTTTTGAATACAATTTCTTTCAAAGATTTAGCTGTAATAATTATTAACACTACCTGAGAAAGTGCCTAGAAATATTAAGCAGATAGGACAAATTTTTTTTTTACAATAGGATTCATCATTTAGCCCAAAAATAAGAGCTGTTAAGCACTGCAGCATCTACATGACCATTTTTCATGGCTATCCTCTTAAACCAATATGAATTAGGCCTCCTTGAGTTTTATCTGTTATCTGTAATAGCTGGTAAGATTCTTGGAAGTTTACTCAGCAAGTATTTAACGTTACTGGTCAAGTAGATGAAACCATTAAATTAACCTCGTATCAGGTCAGCAATACGCTTTGAAGGCTTCTCATCAGCTCTGATCGTTAATACCCTAACACCCTTAACTTCTCTATACATCACAAGCCAAGGGTCAGGGAGTTAATAACATGCATTATCAGCATTCTCAACCATACAATTGAGAAAGTACAGTAATGGAGAGTGATGGAGGGAGCTAATGTTGTAATAAATGAAATTAAGGGTGAAACAGACTGTGAGAGAATCACAGAAGCTATTTAAGCGCATCAGAACTACCATTACTGACCTATATAACAAACATTTTATGTATGTGAACCTCTAACAAAATAAAATAGACAGGTTAGATGTATAGGAAAATGAGGTTTGGAGACACATTCAGAATATCTTCTTTTATCAGCAACTATTACTTAGAAAAATGAATTTTAAATTCATAGGAATAGCTGGTCACATTTTTTCTGCTTATGGGGTTCATATCCTATAATAGTATCTCTGTAGGCCTTCCTATATTTTTCATATGGAACTGCATTTGATCATTCCATTTTTAAAGTCCTCCACCCTGCCTCGCCATTTAAGGTATTAAGTGATCATGGGGAAGCAGTAGGAATTTTCCCATGAAAAGTGTGAGGCTTATTCATTTAATACAACACAATAAGAAAAGCTAAGAGCTTTCCATAGTCTCTTTCTCCCATATCATACCACTTGTTTCTGATCTTTTTCTCTTTTCACACACTGCCATACATCAATAGGTGCGCAAAACGGTATAGCTCAAAATGAATCATGAAATTTGAGTCTTTTGTGAACAAGAAAAAATCTGGTTCATCTCTGTTGCAAATAAAAGAAAAAGCAGTTTAGAGAGTAAGCAAACAGAAATAATTGATACAAGTAGATACAAGAAGCACATTCATTCGTAGTTTTAGAAAGAATGAAACAATACAGACTTAAAAGCTCCTCTATTTTATATTAATCCTCTAAGTCAACACAACTTAATGTCTTGTACTTGGCTTGGATCAAAACTGCTCTATGTACTTCCACATCATGCAGAAGGCAAGTGATCAGTTAATAGAAAGAGGATCTAACCACTAGTTCCACATAAAAATGCAAGCAAACTCTCAGGCTGTCAGAAATGTATACTGTGCAATCATTTCTCCCCATACTACTGAACTCCAACACAACAAACAGAAGAAGGAACCAAAACAAAAACTCCTTACCTCTACTAACAAAACTTGTAGCAGGGCTAGTTGCATCCCAGGCAAACAACAACCTCATATAGAAAAGGAAAGTTATAAATTAAGCAAGACTTACCAAATTAATTTTACACTTTTGATAAGACTAGACTAATACTTTTGCATTTTGTTCTTTCTTTCTTTTCTTGCATGTTTAAGCTCTCTTGACAAGCCTAGGGAGGGCAGTGATTAATAGCCATGGACTTTTCTGATAGATTAGTTTTTACCAGAAACGAAGTCCTTGATTCAGGTGATTTGGCAACCTGCATGAGTCACCGCAATTACTCATACATACAAGATCAGTGCTTAAGCTGCTCTTAGCTTTCTCAATAAGACACCTTATTATAATTGATATAATAAAAATAAAATACAAGCCTCCAATTATTTTTAAGTGCAAGGTGATTTTGGTTTGGGTTTTGGTTTTTTTTCATCTAGTGTAATTAATATACTAAAGCTCAAATAATTGAAAGCCCAGAATGAGACTATGGGAACAACCATGAAGTGAAAGAACCATCTAGTTAAAAGAACCTGTGCAAGACTTGCAGTCCCATTACCACTTATCAGGGATGTCATGAAAAATGCTGCATCAATTTTAGTATTAATTCTGGAGGAGATTCCCCCCTAAGACCAGCTAAAAAAATTCATACCTACTTTCACTGTCGATGAAGCAGCCAGGTGGATTTAATAGCACACCATCTGTCTGTCTGAACAAGTTGCAGCGGTAATACTGCTAAAGCTCAGAAGGAGCTATTTGCACAGAAATCAGTGCTGCCAGGAGTAAACACAAGCTTATGAAGATAAACTGTAAACAAAGCTCATTTTCAATTCAGCTGTATTCCTAAAGAAACATGTGATATTTCAACTGTAAGGACATTTTCCCCATATCTACACCCCTTCTTCATTTTACAGTATCACAGACTCAAGACTGCTTTTAAATACATATCCATCTCTTGAAAACAAAACTCGCTATTAAACCTGGAGATCAGCAAAGGAAAAACGTCATGTACATGTAGCAAGAAAGATCAACTTGTCTAGACATAACCAAGACATCTTTTAACTCCTTCCTTCAAGCTAAGGGTTTGATTTTTCAGTTTGTTTGTCTTGATAAGCACTTCAAAGTGGCAGGGGTGTAAAAGGGAAGGAATGAGAGAAAACCATGATAGGTCAAATAGCTCTTTGAGTAGACAGAGCATTATTATTATAGTATTACGCAGTTTTGGTAAAGAACATTAAGCCTAAAGCACATAGCCCCAGCACATGGCTTGTAAAGAGATGATGAACATGCAGGTGTTTGGTTTTTTTTTTTCCACAGCAAGTGAGGAACTTTCCCATTTTCAATGTCTCAATTCTTGACTAAACACAATATAAACAAACCTTTGTCTTTAGATCATTTGAGGGGGGAAAAAAAAGCCCCCCACAAAAACCCAACATACTGGTGTTCTAGTCAATCTAATTTTCTCGAGGAAACCTAAGGCAGAGGATAGGAAAGAAGAGGATGATGAAGGAACTTTTAAATTAGAAGACATTTGTATTTTGGTCAAAGAGAAGAAAGTGATGTGCAATGCCATTTCTGAAAAGCACCAGTGGGCTACAAACAATGCTGCAAGTCTGGAAACCATGCTTATGACTACATTCTACATACTGATTTCGGTACCATCCCAAAGGATTATCCACAATCACATAGATTAGTGGGGACTTAAAAGGAATTAACAGATTTTGCATGTTTTCGTACTCATCCTTCATTCAATTCAGTTAATGTGAAACATCATCTCATTGCTGACCTCCAACTAACTGTACAGCTATGGGTCACTTTCAGCTCCCATTCTAGTTTTACATATTTGCAAATGTGTGTAAACTTTTGGACCTTTTACTAGTGAAAAACACCTAATATGCTTCATTTGGAGAGTCTTCCCAAACAGGTAGACTCAGTTATTTTATCTTATCAGTTATCTTATCTTAGTTGCAAATTAAGTGACTACAATACAGTTTACACAAACTCATACAAAAATTATGTGGCGTTTCAAACTATGCTGGTCTCAATGTAACAGCACTTTGAAGACTATGAACTCCATTACAAGCACTTTCCCCCATATCTAAAATACTACTTTATCTGGACTTACAAGGCAGAGTATCTTTCCCCGCCCACCCCCCTACCCCCCCCCACAAGTCTTTCATTGAGCATAAGAGGAAAATTAAAAAAGTCACTCGTCTGTAAATACTGGTTCTCAAATCGGCTTGCAGGATTCCAGACTAAACTTCTTAATTAAAACTATACATATATAGATCCTCCTAGAGTGACGCAAGTTGGGAGGGCTTATAAAGCAATAGCTAGCAAAAGCATTAGCTTCCCTTTTTCTCCATCTGCACCCAAGAAAGCCATCAGAAGGCTACATGAAGAGTCACCACCTGAGCCCGCTCCTTACAACAGCTTACAGATGCTCCCTCCTACCTTCCTTTTCACTTTTCCCAAAATAGATATCCACTCTCTCTTAAGTGACCCTGCTTTCTTTTTCCAGCTAAGTCCTCTAAATAAAGACAGTTGCCAAGATGTCTCCTTTCTAACTTTTCCTCCCTGTCCCATGTCTTTTTGAATGGACACTCAGTGTCAGACATCCATCTCTCTGATGGCTCTTCTGACTTGTTCTGTCTTCCCCTACTTCTCCTCTCCAGCAGCCTTTAAATTAACTCACACTAACCCTAGCTGTTTGAGAGGCACTGCTGCCCAGTGAGCCTGGGTGGGGAGGCTTCTCCCACTCCCTTAGCAAGCATGCAAGGGTCATTAGGCAGGTTTGAGGAGGCCAGTTTGCTCAGCTAAATCAGGCCACCGTGCCCCATGCTGCCATGGAAACGGTGGACAAAGTCAGGACTCAGGCATATTTTATTCAGCAGGCTGTCTGCGTTTTGTGCCTTTGCTATCCACGAGGCTGGTTACTTGCAGCCTTGCTAGCTTCAGATCAGAGGGGAACATCTGTTATGCTCTTTCAACCTCTCCATGAAAGATAGGCACCAAACTGCAGCACTGCTTTCATATTTATGTACGTGCACATACACAGAGCATACTGAGCTACTACAATTCATTACTGCTAAATATTGAATAAATGGTTGGATCACATGTTAACAAGGAAACAAGAGATGACTTTTTTTCCCCTAGCATACCAGAAAAAAGCATGTCACTTCAGACCCAAAAACGGCATCTACCCTGATCAGAAGAAAGCAGCACGGGAGCATAAGAGAAAGCAGTCTCCTGGGAGAGCCGGTAAAATACTCATGATGGGTTGTTTCTAAGGCACATGAGGAGCTTGTGTAAAGCTTCCATTTGGGAACATGCTTTCATTTTCTTTTCTCTATGGTAGCCCTAAGTTCAGATTTTATTACCACGCTGAATCTATGTTCTCCCACCAAAAGATGTTGACAGCATAAGAGCTGAACGTTTGCGACAATTTTTTTGAGAACACTGGCATTCAACAACTTGGACATCTTTTCTTTTGATTTCCCTGCTACCTGATGGAAGTGTCTTACACTTCATGATCATGCAAAATTTTTACCAGTAGTGAGTAAAAACTAAGTTTTGAATGCTGGGCATGAAATAGTGGAAAGACTTCACTTTCCTTTTCTTCCTAACATAATTGTGTACATACTGGGCTGAGGAGGAAAGTTTGGATATGCTTTACTAATTTAACAATGGGTTTTGTTCAAGGTCCACCAGTACAGACTGGGTTTATTCAATTCAGGAATTCAATTCATTTCAGTTCCCCAGGGAAGCTCTTCCCCAGAATAGTTAAAGGAGAGGGGAAAAGAGTACTAGAAGAGTCTTACTCTCTCTTTACTTTCTTTTAAATTAACTACATAACCTTTTGTATTCCTTTCCCTAACTTCTGTCCTATATGGTCACCTTTTCGACTTCAACCAGCCACAAAATTAAATTCTAAGCTTTTCTACAGAGACTTGACAAACACTAGCTGTACCTGTTTGTGCACTGAAATAATAAAAGCCATTAGCAAAGAGTCTCATCAAGGTTTTAGTGGAACACTTATGCACAAGGCTTGAGACACATATCTGTCTTGACTAACCAACTTTATCATCTGCAACAGTTGCCCCCTCAAACGCTCAGTAATAAGAGGATATTGGCAGCAAGTACTTTGTTTAGCAGCTAGGGAAAATCATAGGTTTTTTAGCCTTGATTTAGTTAAGTGGGCAAACACACAGATGCATAACCATATGTAGAAGCAGGGCTTCGCTTTGAATCAAGCAGGTTGCTTTCTGCACTTGAATTTCTCCTCAAAACAGTCAGATATGAAGCTGGAGAATTTAGCTGCAACTTTTAACAGGACAAGGTTATTTAAAAATACGTTTTTGATATAAAGTTAAATGTAACAGAACGGAAGACCATTCAAGGCAAAGAGTTAAACCTGCAGACTATTCCAACCTCAAACAGGAAGGCAAAGACCAAAACAAAAAAACCCACTTCCCTTGTTTTACCACTGTTTCTTCTGCAATTTTTTTTTTAATCAATGTGTCTCTTACTGGCATCTTCAGCTATCTCACAGAGGCTTTTTCATTAGACGAATAATGCAGCCTATTTTCCCCCCAAAAGCTGAAATATTGAAGTGACAGCTTTTGTCAAAAATCTGAGGCACTAGCAAGGTGTTGGACTTCCAGGAAAAATAAAGGAACTTCTAAGGTTTAGGGGGTTTTGCTTGTTTGTTGTTGTCGTTGTTGGGTTTCTTGGGGTTTCCATGGCAGTGATGGCGTTTTGGTTTGTTGGTTTTTATTTTTGCTTGTGGTTTTGTTGGGTTTTTGGGGGGTTTTTTGGAATTGTTTCATTTTGTTTTGGGGGGTGAGGTGTTCAGGTGTGCATGTTTTGGTGGGTTCTCCCACCTCTGTTACTGCTGTTACATGTTTTCTTCACCTATGAAGAAGGTGGGAAGGAGGGAAATTGTTGTCATAACTAAATATGGTCCCCAGGTGCACTTGAGTTGCCGTTTATTTCTCCAATAAATGAGGATATTTGCAGTTCCATCCTGTAAGGCAAATCAGTTCTAGTGGTTCAATCCTCAGTGTATGAACTCACCTACTCTCAACAAAACTACCGACTCACAATATTTCTTATGAATGTGTACATACACTCATACCTAAGGCCACAGCTCTTCAAATTGATAGGCACTTTAATGCTTTCATGAATAGCTCAATTTTCCCTGCACAACCACACACCTTCTACCACACTAAAACTGCTATTCCCTGAAGCAATTAAAAAAAAAAGTTAGTTTTACTTCTAATTATGACAGTTGTTAGTCTTGTACCAAAAGCCTCTCATCAGCCTCCCAAGTGAGACACGGTAGATGCCTTCCCACATTAACTAGCTGTTCTTTGGGGAGGAGGCAACAAATCAACAAAAAGGGTTTCCACGGCTGCAACAACTCCTTGATTTTCAGAGCTGAACAATGTATTCTGTTAAAGCCTCAAGAGGTAATCCCCTTAAGATGAAATTTAAGTAAGCATTCATTTTCCTTGTTATTACAAAGCTTAAGGAAAAGCCAGAATGTCTGTAGCAGTTGCCTTGGCTGTTTCAGTCTATGGCATGCACCTTTATTTTCCAGACTTTCCAGGTTGCTTACAGTTGAGCAAGCACCTGAGAACTTGGTTTTTTGAGTTTTGTTTTTGTTGGGGTTTTTTGTTTGTTGGTTGGTTTTTGGTTTTGTTTTTTTCTTTTTAACAGGGTTTTATTTTATCCTAGAGAGAGTATCAGGAAGGCAGTATAGGAAAGGCAGAATAAAATGGAACAAGATCCTACCAACATCTGGTCATGAAGAAATAGAACAACTTGCTTGCTACCTCAGCCTTCCACAGAAACACAGTATCACCACCTTGCAGCTAATGCCTACAAACTGTACCAAACACGTAAACTCATACAAGAGCTTTATTCTGAATATCTAGATTCCCATTTGTTGGCTTGAATAGTACACAACAATATATTTATACAGTCACAATGCAGAGAACAGCAAATAATTTTAAATCAGTTTGCCTTCTGTATGAAAGTTATATAAGAAAGAAAGAAAGATGAGGATAAGTATCACTTAGCATGTAGAGATTCATTTCAAACATCAAGCAATGATGTCATACAAATACAGCACACAGTACCTTCTGGGAAAGTAAAAACATCCTAAATCTAAATCCTAGTTTATATGCTAGGTTACGAATGCACCATCAGTAACGATTTCTAGTAGTTTTGATGGAACATTACTCTGCTTGGTACAGGAAACCAGTTAGAGGTGAAATACAGATACGTCCATCAGGGAGCTGAAAATGAAGATACCTCTCAGTTACTTTTTCAGGTTAAGTTAGGCAGTGCTGAGCTGATACCTATTTCTTACTAGCAGGTGTATCTCTACATCTACAGATAGAAGCATGGAATTACTACTCCTGAGGAAGTGTGGTGTATATATGTCTCCCACAAGACTCACCTAGGTTGGTAGCCTGCATCAAGCTAAAAACAGATGAGAAAAAGGACAAGCAAAGGAACAGAGAGTTATGCCTACGTATCTGGAAAGGTACAGGAAGGTACTTTGTGTGACTCATACCTTCCTTTATATAATATCATCAGAAGTCATTAAGAAAAGATTTGTGCTAAGCTTGAAGTTTTTACTTCCTGAGAGTTTGAAAACTGAGTACTTGCATATTTCTCCCTTTTAAAAATAATTTATGAGGGTCAGCAGTGAGATGCTGCATCACCCTGGAAAACAACAAAAAAGATTGAACATGTCAGTACTAATACTTACTGGACTTAATATGGCAAGCAAAAAAATACAGCTGCATGTGCAGAAATATATATGGAATGTAGCTGCTGCGTGAACACTTGATACCCATATTCAAGGAGATGCAATTAAAGAACTGAAAGACCACTCTAATTACTGCAAAAAGGCAGCGAGAAATCATACAGGCAGAAGAGGAATATAAATTAACTTGGCCTGAAGGACATTCAGAATACTGGAGCAGCTACCAACACAGGAAGGATGACTTGTGCCTGCAGCAGACGGTGCACAGCATGTGCTCATTGCTGTTAGCTACAATACTGAATCCTGGATGCAAACAAAACAAATGGGAAATCACTCAAAAACAAGGCAAAGAATGCAGGAATGATGCCAGAGGACAGAAGACAACTTAAGTATTTAGCAAAGAAAGAGGTTAAAATCATTTAGGTGAAGAAAAAAAGAGTTCCCTTTTTCAAAACTGTATGCTCTGGATGTAATGCAAGATGGTGCAATAGACTTGACAGAAAAGTCTCCATCCCCAGCCACTAGTTTTTCCTTAAGGGGAAACACATGAAAACATTGATAGCCTGAGATGCTTTAGATTCAGCAAGAGAGTAAAATTCCTCCTTAAAACAAAGTCCAGAGATACAGTTTTTCCAAAATAGTCTACATTTTAAGACAAGCAAAAAGGTAGTTAATGAGTCACATTTCACACCTCTCTTTGTAGAAAAACTGTAGTAGTGAGTAACTGCAAGAGAAGGTTGGTTGGACTTTGATAGAAACATTTTGCCAAAGCAGGAATTCTGCAATATCTCTGTTCACTGCACACCAAAAGAGTAACTATCCAGCAGGACAGAGAGACTGAACCTTATAACATTCAGAGGACCTGACACTGAATGCATTTTAGAGGATGCTGCTTACATGGTATTCCCAAATTTCACCTGGGGAAGAGACACGAAAGAGTAGGGAGTTGAGAAGGGGAACACTAAAACAAGAACCGTTCTTTCAGTTTTGCCCATAAAACCTTATTTCAGAAGAGTACAACCACCGCAATCTAGAAGTTAGAGATATTGCAGCCCAGGACACAAGCTTTCAATTAAAAGAACAAAGCTAGCAACAGCATCAAAATATTCTCACTTGCAGCCCACTATCCTAATCCTTGCCTCTTATTTGGATTTCCACAAGACTTATAAAAGAACAGGTGAATTTAACATTGCCTTATTGCGAGACAGGAATTTCTCTACTGTTTTTACATCTCAACATTTCTGGGTAAGCACAAACGCATCAATAGTATTGAAGGCTTTGAGCATTCAGGCATGCTGCCAACTGCCGTGAGTAGACATAACTACTGTTAAAAATTTCAACAGTAGTTACACTGGGCTTGCAATTTGGTAGAAGCCATCCTGCTGCACCACAATTACCGGCACTACTCAAATGATAATGGATATAATAGATATAAATGAACCTGCAGGATTTACTTTTTATTTCTGTGTGTGTACAGTCTTCTCCTGCCAGCTTTATTTAGCTTACATCTAGTAACATAAATTTTAAATATCCAAGTGCAGAAACGCAAAATGACTATGCCTAAATACCTCACAGTTGAAGTTCCTTCTCTTTCTTCCCTCCCCAGTCTGCCCCAGTTTATCTATAATTATGTTCACAGGGCTTTAGACTACAGTAGAAATTCGGGTTCATTTCTGATGGATGTACAGCACCAGCTATAACCAGAGAGATAGCTAAAGAAATATACTGACATTAAGAACAGAAAGAAGTTGAAGCCTCTAGAAGAATAGTTCTGTGGCTTGTACATTCTGCTCTTTTCAGATACAACATTAGGAGACTAAAATGCTCACTTATGTTGTATAAAGTACCATCAAATTCATGAAGGACTTTCTGGCATCCCAGTGAAATGAATGAAAAACAATCTGGTCCATTAAATCATAGCCAGTGACAAGCCAGGCAGACAAGTTAAAGGGTTCAAAGGCAATTGAGAATGTTTATACTGTCCTGGCGTTAAGAAAATCCTATAACTCTATTTTTACATAAATTCATAGTTTGCTGAACTATGCTATTAGCAGCTTATTGTTTTCTAAAACTGAGGTTTATTTGCTAAAGAAGAACAAGATAAAGAGAGATCAATTATAATAGACCAAAGCTTTGAAAGAAGTGTCAGAAAGTCAGCCAGGAAATGGAACAGTAATAGATTAAAGGAAAACAAAAAAAGCACATTACTAACTGCTATTCAAGACACCCAAGAAGGAAATGGTGGTGCTGGAAGGAAATAAAACTTGCTCACATAAGATACACATGAACTGTTTCTGCAGTTGATAGCTCATTCTCCCCTCTAAACACATCATAAACTTTGCTGTTCAGCAAAAGATAAATAATTTGAATGACAACAGCACACAAAGCACTGAGAGGTACATCCTCTGACAGGCCTTCATGAGGGAAAAGTACCTTTTTGGAACCACTGAGCATCAAGCCATTTGGGACAAAACTCCACTTTTCATAACAAGAAACTGATATTTATCACCACAAGGGCCAGTTAAAACAAAGGATCTAGCATAATACCTGCACAGAAAATTACTAAAGCCAACACTACAGACTGCTGCCAGGACTCACAAGGAAGTAGCACTCCCTTGGAATGTGTTAGCACAACTAGGCAAAAAACTGTCTCAAGAAAAATCACTTGGTGGATCTGAAAGTTTAAAACGCTAAAATAAATAAATAAAAACACCCCCACAAAACCACATCATCTTGGATCCAAAAATCTGTATTTCCTTAAAAGTTAGAGCTTCAGAGAAGAGTTTATTTCTTCGAAGCATTTTTCATATAAGCATCACTTTCAGACTCCTCTGCCAGGACCCAATTTTCCAAACGTTTAAAGATGGCTTTTCTACTAAGTGTTTCCAAACTGCAATACATTTTGCTTTTTTGAAAGGCAATATAAATGCAGTATATGCATTAAGCTCAGATAACAGGCTACAAAAAAAGTTAAGTGGATAAGTGGGAGAAATGTACATCAATTACTTCACATTGGCTTTGTCCCCAGAAAGGCTGCTGAACTACTAACTCTTTATAGACAAACCGTGCTCCCCTGTGCCACATTCCTGTAGCAAGCACAGAACCCCCACAGAAGACTTGAGTTGTCCCTGTATGACTCAGTTTCTTGAATAGCAAGTCTGAGCGTTTCCCTGTGCCAAGTTCTGCCCCTTCACTATGGTCCTTTCAGTTGCCTTCTCACAAGAGTGTCAAGCATGGGACTGCTCAAAGGAAGAATTCAGGGGTGCATAAAGAGCTAGGGCACATACAGTGCACAGCCAAGCTACAGGAACAGTAATCCTTAACAGCATATGGATTGCAATTGCCTCTGGCTTTCAGATCCATGAGAGCTACAGCAGTGGATAGCCCTTTAGGCCATAGGGCTATTCTAAAAGTGCTATGGCAGGTGCAAAATTAGGCCAAATTAGGCAGGCAAGAGACATCAGCTATGCTGTATTTTGTGCAGCAGCATCTGCAACAAATCAGGTCTCCAGCACTCTGTAGCACATCAGCTAGAGCATGGTACAAAAGCTGCAATAACTTGAAGATCACCACAGTTGAGTCATTAACAAAACAAAAAAAGCTTCTCTTTACAGAAAGCCACATATCTTCTCACACACGCACAAAAAAGCCCACACACAAACCAAAGGAAAACCCCCCAAAATCAGACAATAAACACCAAAAAAAAAAAAAATATCGAAAAAGACTGCTACAGAAAGGTACTGAGAAACCAGACTTGATATGAAAACAATGTCGCTGATTTCTAGAGATATGGCCAGCAACTGCAGTACAGTTACACTTGATTTACACTGTGTCACAGGCACTAAGAAACCACATTTCCCCCTTGTTCTAACACACCAGAACTGGGTAAACTGGGGAGAAAAAAAACAGTTCTATTCAAGAGCTTCCTGAGCCCTTCATCTGCTAGCTCACACAGGTATTTGGAAGTTGATTACATACCCACCAAAGGCTTGGGGATAATTGCCTCCAATTGTATCTGTAAGCAGACAGCGGCATCAACCCTTTTCAGACTGCTAATTCCTCAGATCTTGCTTGTTCTTATTTGAGATTCAAAGCATATTCATAGCAATAAGCCTCAAAGAGCATTGATTTTGCTTTGAAAATGAAATACACATCTGTCTTCCCGCACCTTAGCCAGTAAAAGTTAACTAGTCTGTGTCCTTGGGGGCATGCAGCAGGCAGTAGAGTACAGCCTGGAGTCAGTTGCTCATCGAGCTCCTCTCCAAATCTCAGAAGATATTTTTTATTTAAAGGTTTATGACACAGTAGCATTTGCTCCAGCACACAGTACAGACACTTATTTGAAGCCCTGAGGTGTATCCCAAATGCCCGTGGCAAGATTTTGGAGAACAGAGCACCAGTGCTTGCCTCCAGCCAAAAGAAGATGATCCTTTGGGTGAGGACTTTGATGAACTAACAGTGGATGTCAAGCAACGTGTCAATAAAGGAGAGAAATGTGTCAGAAAAGCAGGGGGAGAGAAAGCTGTGATATACCACACCTCTATCCCCAAATTTTAATTTCAGTTTGACTGCACATTTCAGGAAATTGCTGTATAGTACAAAGATCTGCACAGTACTACAAAGCCTCATGCAAGAGGAAAGCCTTGCATTTTCTGCACACTCAGCACCAAGCCCTCAAGCAGTAGTTACAGCATCTAGTCTTCAAAGATCTTACTCCTGTCCTGCACTCCGGAGGAGATGTTCCCCCTGTACAAGAAGGATTTGGGGAGAACATTTCATATTATTCTAACACACATCTACACAAGATAAAGGTTAGTGTGGATAAGTGCATGACACCACACACACAACTGTTTTCTGTTGATATTTTTTTTACTTAATCTTGTTTCAGGTAGTCTTCCTTTCTACCTACCAGTTCTTTAAACAATATATTCATTTAAGAGAGACACTTAAAAGACATGCTAGGCTAGCCACAGCAAGGAAATTCACATCAGTTTTTCAGAGCTCAGTGTCAAAATCCCCATTCCTTTCTTCAGCCCCTGTCAGTGCTTCTTCCCATTTTGGAGCCCCAGCCAACATCCCTCAGTCAGACCTTATTCCACAGCCTTCCCAGTCCTACCGAAATGAGAGCCTGTTGTTGAAGCACTGTAGATGCATAAGCTTCAGGACACACATCAAGCAGACCTTCATCCTCAGCCAGGGAGGCAAAAGCACTGTCCACCGAGAACACACCCTCATCCCCATGCACCAAGGTCCCCCTCTCCTCAGCATCTTTCCTAGCACTCTTGGGAAGGCGACGGTGGGTCATGGTCAGGAGAGGTGCCTTATGGAGCAGGGCAAGGCAGGCGACAGGCAGGCAACACAGCCCAAGCTGTGCTGTGAGCAAGGAACACAGAGTGGTTGCAGCAGGCTGAAAGCAGAGATCTCGTGGTAGCAGTTAGTCCCCAGGGTCTTTTCTTGGCCAAAACAATGCAATATGTACAAGCCTCGTTGCATGGGGAGAAAAGAGAATATAACCCTTTAAGAGTAAAGACCAGCTCCCAGTGTCATTTTGAGAGTGATCATAAAGCAATTTAAGTGCACTTTATATTCAAGCTTAATACTATTTATATAGGAATATAGTTTTTTTGGTTGCAACATGCAAAAGCCTTTGCATTGACCTAAACGAAAGTTCCCTCTTTTTTTGTGAGCAGTTTACCTCATTCTATGTTGATGCTTACCAAGAAGTGAAGACTGTACTTAAGCTACAAGAAGCATATTCAAAAGCATGCTTGTCTTGTAGTGCCTCATGAAGTTTGGGAGACCTGTGTGCTTTAGAAAGCTTCCCAGCAATCTTTTAAAACAGACTACAAACACCACACACAGTTGCATCCTCTGCTATTCAGTGTGGTAACAAGAATGGAGACAAAAGTTCAGAACCCTTATTCCCACTGTTATCATGCAGGTGGGTCCAAGGCTTGCCTTCTGAAACCACAGTAGGTAAGTATTTTTAAATGACCAGAACAACCAAAAGTGAGAGTCACAGACTGCTCCTGCTTGCAACTTTTCATTTTAAGCCCAGCCAGAAATAAGGTCTGGTTGTTTCTGCTTTCTTCACCTCAAAAAACTGCTGCCTCAAGAATTAGCTTGACAGTGGCTTCTTTGTGTGCAATCACTTGCTCGAAGGGGCATACCAAGCCATTACTGTTGTGGACATCAGGGATCTGGATCATTACAAGTAATTACATCCTTTCTAGAGCATAGTTTTCAGCAAAGTTCCTTCTAAAGACATCTGAAGACATGGACTGGTAGTTAATACTTCATGTTTAAAAGACTGCAGTTATTCCTTAACACCAATTTACATTTAGAAGCCAATTCAACATTGGGGTCAACTATACACATGAGCAAGTCAGGTGGTTGCCAGGAAAAAGGCTGATGCATGCAGCAAAACAGCCTTTCCCCCTGCCCAATCTTGCCTATACCACAGCCCCAGACAGAGGCAGATGGATACGGCTGCAAGATGCAGGGTAGGGAGACCAAAGCAGCAGGTGGCTCCATGTGTTCAGAAGTGACAAACAGCACTCTTCAGCCTGCCACATCCCCCCAGTGCCCCAGCAGCTGCAGCAGTAACACAAAGCTGGCTTTCCAGAGCTCTGCCCCCGACCTGGTGTCCCAGCTCCAACCCATTCTCCTCCCATTGCCACATGGGGAAGATGCCTGGCTTGACTAGCCCCAGATATTCATACTTAGGGTGACCTGTCATCCTCAGACCTACCTGGTCAGCAGCTTTGACGGCTCCAGCTTCACAGCCTGAGTCTCAGCACAGGCTGAGAATAACGAAGACTCCTTTCCCATACCTGGCTTCCACAGCATCCCTACAAGTGCCAAAAGCTGAAGTAATTTTGTATTAGTCTTCACAATAGCAAAATGAATATTCATTAGCATTTACTACGAGACAAAGCAATGTCAACAGTGGTCAAGATGGGCCATCATCATACACAAAATAAGAGCCCTCATGAATCAGACACCTAGGTCTTTGCAGACTGAGCCAAAGAGGCTGGCTCCAGCTGATAATTGAGTAATCCTGTATATTCTCTGCACCACATATAGGAAAAACCCTCCATATACACACGCACATGCACACACACACATCTAATAGTGAGGTATGCAGAAAACAAAACACAAGAGAAACCCCACATATTCATTCAAAACAGGTTCACAAATTAATTCTTATGCCTTCCACGCACTCCAGCATATTTGGAGAGCACTATCCCTGCCTTTCTCTAACAACTTCCCAGTCATGACAGAAGTAGACTGTTTGCCAGATCAGGCACATTTCAATATCTTAACACACAGGCCCTGCACTAGTCATGTAGTAATATACAAGTCAGTTAAACAACACTTAAATTCCCTGTATTCCCAAGGATTGACCCTGGCCAGAAGAGAGGAACTGAGGAGAGGAACCATGGCACCATATATCACAGGAGTGGGGGATGTCTTCCAAGCCTTTCCATTCTGAAGGGTTCCAGCCCCCACCCAAACTGGAGAGGCAACATCACCAAGGTATAGCAGCTCCCCAACTCAAGCTGCCTAGGTCCCTCAGAACACAATAGACACCAAGCATGCATATGACAAAGAAAGCTAATCTTAGACATAGACGTGTAAGAAATACTTTGCTTTATCTAAAACATGATGAAATACCAGTAACATCATAAAGACACAAAACACCTTGCCCACATGTATGACTCATATATGTATGAACATACAGAAAGACATCTAAGAGGTCTGCACTGTTAAATTCCTTTGGTGCTATGCATCTTTTCATCCTGCTCTTCTTTTTATCAGTGACTCAGTCATAGAGTCCTTAAGGGGAGAAACGTCTGTTAGTGGCGATGGGGAAAAGGCAGAGACATTTATCACAAGGTATAACAAAGCAATACTCTGCCAATACTGCAGTCATTACCAAATCGTTTTTCAAAACACTTAAAAAAAAAAAATTAAAGATCATCCCTTTTCATGTTACAAAGAACCTACACATTTCCATAAATCAGACAATCAGCATTTACAGCACCAGATCCACAAAGACTGCATCAGCTGAAGTCTTATTTTGTTAAATGCTTTTCTCCTATTAGCAGAGATCATATCTTGCTCTTAAACAGTGAAACTCTAAATTACACATTTTAAAACCCCTATTTTTCTCTGCCAGAATGCCATTCAAATCAAAATGTTTTTCACTAGCTTTTTATTTTCCTGATGATACAATTACTGATTTACAGTTTATTACAAGTGATGATTTTAACATCCATTCCTTAAATCAAACAGCTGATGTGATGTTGAATTTTCTATGTGTACTGATGTTATGAAGCATCCTACAGGAGGAATATCTCTCTGCTTTTGTACATTTGCTTCAGACTAAGCTTTGAGAAGAAACTGAAACTGCACAGATAAATTTACATGGAGGAACACTGTCAGTGGGTAAACAGCAGTCCTTCCTGTGGAAGGACAACAGTTCTTCAAGTCCAGTAGGCAACAGGGTTGTTTAAAGGTACTGTTACCAGCTAATTTTCACTGATCCTGAAAAAAGTTGAGTAACCAGTGAGTAATGTTCTGAGGTTGAAATCACAACATGCCAGTTTTCAGTCACTTTCCAGGGCAAAGTCACATTTTCAACACAGCCATTAGAGGCTTAATTCTGAAGCCACCCCTCATGTATATAAAAAGAATCATTCACTTGTCTAAGAGCTGCTGGTGCCTATGCAAATATCAGGCTGAGTAACATCTGATAAGATGTTTGTCTGCTGCTTCAGTACATGATATTGATGAGTAAGCTCTGGAGGAGACATTCACTGCAATAATCAATGTCATTCTTCAGTAGATACTTTTTCTGGGAAAATGCAGGGCCATCCTGAGGTTTGATCTATTTATTTTAAGGAACTTGTCACTTTGGGGCATTCTTTCATATACAGGATTACAAGCATTTCTTTTAGCTAATTGCACCAATATCTGAACAATATTCAGGCAGGCTAGCCATCAGGCAAGCCATTGTAAAGTGATACTCACAAAAGTAAGAAGGGAGTTATAAGTCCTTTTCAACACTCGCTTCAAAAAGATACTGCTGAACACTATATCTGTCACAGCAAAAGAAACCGGAAAATACCCATTAATTCTTCCCAGCCACCACTCAGTGAGATAGCACACCTAATTCATCTTCCAATTCTTGGAGATTGTTTGGGGGGTTTTGTTTGTTTGCTTTGGTTTTTTTAACCACAACACTGTCAGGTAGTCTGGGACTGCATAGGGTATTGATTCCTGTGACTTAAGTCAAAGCATGAGACCAGTCGGAGTCATGCTTCTATCCTATTAAGTTATGCACTCACTTGAGTCCAAGATATGAACACATAGCAGAAGGCAGGATCTAACCACTTCTTTCGTAGTGCCTCCCTTCCCTAGCATTCAGAAAAAGGCCTCTACAAGCTAAACCAGTGTTTTCACCACTTTTTCCCCCCCACCCCTAAACATTGCCACAAATAAAAAGTTGGGGGGGAACCAAACAACAAAAAAAACCCCACACAAAACAAACAAAAAAACCTCACACACACACCAAACAACAAAACACAACAAACCTCTATCACATCTAGAGAAATTATATGAACCATCAAAACAGATGTATGTAAATCCTATTCAACATTGTCTGTTGTGTGGCACCATACAGACACAGCTTTATATAAGAAAGGAAGTTGATATGGGACTCCCAAGGCTATCATTGACCTACTGCTACTGGCACGTTAAATTATGCTCATCACCTTCTTGGTTGCGCCCATCTTCACTTTATCACTTCAAACCAGTAACTCACTCAAATACATTTTCAGCAACTATATAAAACTTAAATCTAATATAATCCATCTCTCTTTCATTTTAACCCATATCAATCAACTGGATGCTTTCAGTTCTATCTATAGGAGTGTAACAGAAAATCCACAGCTATATCTCTCAGTGGAATTATGACCAGTTGGTCAGATGCTGTCAGCAATAAGACGTATATACTCCAGCAGAAGGGAAAATTCTTTCCAGTCAACATAAACCCCACAAGGACAGTTTAAACAGTGTAACTGTGATGTCAACATTTAAATACTGGAAATTTACTCTACAGTAAGAGGTACAACGATCTGCAATCTATGAAGGTGCCAAAAAACTAAAGTGAACTCTGTGTCAGATTCTGATTTCCACTGAAACACAACTGACTTCTCTTGTGATCCTTTAAGATTCCTTTAGTTAGAATACAACCAAGTTGAGTATTTTCCTTTGAAGCAGCCTATTATGGATATCAGTATGAAATACCATGAATGTGAAATTATGCTGCATGGTGAAAATGCAACTCCGATTAAGTACAACTGAAAGAGCCTTACTCTCAGTTGAAATGCTCTACAGAATAAACAGACTGCGCTTCTGATCAGTCACTAAAATTCTGTGTATGACTAGCCAAGATGAAGTGCTGAAGGGAGGAAAAACAGCATATATATGTTTTCATAACATTTGGGATAAGTTTTTACATGTTGCCAAAACAGGATACATAGAAAATGCAGACATTAAAGAATGCTATTTATGATACCTAGTTACCACAGCACTCAATACCTAGCTAGGTATAGTGCTTCACAAATATATGATCTGAGGGTAGCTTTAAATTAGAACCCAGGTACTTTAAACATAGTTCTACGTGGAAGTATATTTTCTATTAGATGTTCCCTTATCTCTACTAAGTTACACAGTGTGTATTTGAAACCAGAGTACAAATATTCAGCCTACATGTAATATACACACACATCTTTTAATATCAACTTTTTAAAATGCACACCAGCTAGTGAGCAGCATTCTCTCTTATACTGCAAAACATTTAGAGAGCGCTACAACTGATTGACAGATTCAGAATATATGGTTTTACCGAGTCAAGGAGCAAGGTTAAAAAGGCAGCATAACACGACAGGGTGACAGAACCTGTAAACTGCAGCTCTAATCAAACTAACACACATAGCATGCTGCTCGAGTACAGTTTTGATTTTCATTGTGTCTCAATCCACAAACCGAATAACATAACATTTAGAGAACAGTTTGAGGCACCTTGGCAAAGAAATCACAAGGCTGACTGCACTGAAACAATGCAATTGTTAAACTTCATCAACATAATTGGAAGCAAGCAAAGCAACAAGCTAAAAAGCAATTTACCTTTTTAAGGAAAAGTTTCTGTAATTTCTTGTGAGGCAGCTTTATCATCTTTTTTCAGCATTCAGGATATGGGTCAGATGCTGCAAGCACTTGAGCCATTCTGCAGGGCTTTGACACCTTTCGTCTTCTCTATTAACTCGCTGCAGCCAGCTTAGCTCAGTGCGTCACCAGCCCAGCCCAGCAACAGATTAAAAGGCAAGAGCTAGGCTGGATCTCATCTTTGACTCAAACAAGGAAGCTATATACAGACACTCCAGCCTCAGCCAAAGCCTACAGCTGCGCTGTCAGCATGAGGAGGAAGAGAAAAGCTATAAGGTCTGCATCTTTGCCTAGAAAACCTGTGAAGTTGAAAGAGGTGCCTATCCAGAGGCAAGAATTAACAGGAGGATGAAAGAGGTACTGAGGTGCTCAGTATCTTGCTGATTCTTTCAAATCCCGTGCTACAGAGAAAACTCATTCAATGTTCAGGACTCTGAAACCTACCCAGCAATGCCTGCTAAGTGCAGTTTGCCACCACACACGTGTTAATTGTGCACACTGTACACAACTCAGCCAAGCACAGGAAAGAGCCTGTCATTTATGTTTTCTTTAAACCACTTGGAGACTCGCTTACTTTGAAAAGTTGTTAGAAAAATCTCTATGAAGGAAGAGATTACACACAGAGATATTATATACCAATACACACGGTGGTATTTATGGTGTACCAATGCTGAGTTTCAGTACCAAAGGAAACAGATCGTGGGCACTGCTGCTTTCCCTTTGGGAATCTGCAAGCAACATTCAGCTACAGATTTGGAAGAACAAGGCTCAGCAGCACAGCAGTGATGCTGCATCTCCCGGGCCACTCACGTCCTAAATCAGCAAGGTGCTGTAGGACAACCTGATCTGAAACACAGTGTGCACATTCCTAGTTATGCCAATAGGATAATCCCCATATTTAAGAATGAAGCACACACTGAAAGCAACTAGTATAATAAATCTAAAAGTCACTTCATGCTCAAGCTACCACCCTGATCATTACTGTAGTGCTTGAAGAGGCAGCATGTGTGAGGATACATAAAAACACATTATGAGGGGACTTTCTTCAAAACACTGTCAGTCATTCCCAAATCTCCATCTCTTGTTTTTATACCATAAATATTTCACAGTAGCTACAACCAAAAAAACCCCCACCGTCAGTTCTGTAGTAGTACTCTATCTCTACTTGTATCGTGTTTCTTCCATTTGCATCATTCCCCTACTACAAGAACTATGGTTGTTCCTTTGCCTTTTTGCTGTCCCACTCTTCGGGAGCCCAAGTACCACACTCTCAAATGATACTGCAAAGTTTCACTCCTGTGGAGGCACACGCACTTAGCCTCCAGCAAGCGTCAAGGCCTAGAGCAAGCCAAGGAAGCCAGAGGTTTGAAGTTAAGCACACACTTAACCACAGTAGTTTATATTCACAGGACAGCCGAACATGACAGGCAATTCACAGGTGCAGGAAAATGCAGAACCTGATGCCACTATACACCCATGGTCTGCTGAAAAGACAGGCTGACAATGCCACAGAACAGAAGCGCAAGCTGTGCCAAAGTACTGGTCATGAGAAAAAGTGGCTCAGGACAGCCGCTGCAATAAACCAACAGCTGAAGAGAAGCACTAGACCTGGTGAAATCATTTAGAAGATAGTCTTGTTATCAGGTGTTCAACCTGACGGTGGAGAACAACAGACAAGTTTTCTGAGAAGCATCCTGCACCAGGAGAATCTCTATCAAGAGAACACCAAGATGGTTCCAAGCCTCATTTCAAGAAACGGTTCCAAAACCCGGCAACTGGGGGAACCCAAGCAGTGAGACAGGTGATTTCTTTGGTGTGTTATATGCTTGAAACCTCCAGGTACAATTTTGATAAAATATAAAAATCATTTTCTAAGAAAGTCTAACTGTGCAAGATGGAGAAGAATCCAACACACCTATAAAAACAAGATGGTGAAAACACCATAAAAGCCATCAGCTTGCATACAGAAGGAACATAAATTGCAACCCTATTATATTTCTTAATAGTTTCTGCTATAAAAGAGTATATTTGATAAGGAAGCTTGGATTGCAGAAAAACTTTTTTATCTCCCCTCCCACTCCTCAAAAGGATAGAGGTGTGAGACATCTTTCTCTTTTCCTGTCCAGATACGCCAGCTCCAATTCCAAGAGCCACCTTGAAGAAGCAGAATACAGTGGATATTGCCCGTTTTCTAGATCGCAATAAATAATATATGGTAGCAAATCAAAAGCCTTGACTTTGGAAAGCAGAATTCCATGTTCCATCCAAAATAACCAGTGCCAAACTCCACAGCAGTTTGGGTTTGGAAGCCCCACTACAGGCAGCAGCATCTGCATGCTTTTTTTCCCTCTTATTCTAACTAGTGAACATCATTGCCTGGCAGACCGCGCTCAAGCTCTTAAAACAACTCTTATGCAAAATCTCCTCCCCTCACACCTTCCCAAACACCCAACACAGAGGCACCTTACTGAGGAAATGATACCAAGGACTACTGCAGTAAAAGCAAGGAAATAAGCTTCTTCATAGAACCTGGTTTGTCTCCTTGCTGCCCCAAATTACCCTTTCAGACACTCAGTCAAGAAATGACTGCATCACCTTTATACTAGGTACAAAAAAACCCCTCTTCAATTAATAAGAGAAAGAAACATTGCCACACCCCAGCTGAAAGAGTTCTAGATGCAGAAGTACTCTAAATATGGACAACTTGAAGCCTATTTTATTTCTTGAAACTTGTTATACCCCAATTGTTGAGAAGTCTTGTGGCCAAGGTTTTGAGGGATTCACCCCATCTTCTGCTATGACTTTGGACACTGCGATCAAGGTTTGATAGAGACTTTTCTTTCACCTCTTTATTACAGTTTTGTGAGAGTAAACGAGCTCCATGTAGTTTCCCTAAATCTGTGTTATAAATGCAAGCCACCTTCAAGGTTATTTCTGTTTTCAAGCCTTTTTAAAGCAACAGCAGTACACAGCAGCTAATAAAAGATGCTTAGTTTAGCCATTTGCAAATCTTTTCAAAAGCCAAGAGCTTTTTCAAGAGATTTCACACAAGCTTACAATAATTCAGGCAGAGTAAAACCAAGAGAATAAGCCAGGTGACTAAGTTGATATGAGAATGGATAAGCTTTCATACCATATACTATTACTATTAAAAGATGAATTCACATTGAGGGTAATCTCTTAGCCCGGTGAACCAGAAAAGCCTATTGCCCAAAGTGATTGCCTCAGACTTGTATCTCAGCATACATTTCAAGTTCTATAACAAGTGGATTAAGCATCTTTTTTTTTGACAGTCTAATTATTAGAAGACTACAGATGATCTAAAAGCACACATTTTCAGAGTTACAAAACCTGTTTCTTATACCAGTGACCCTTAATGCCTTGCTCATAGCTATTCAGGATCTAGACAGTAATACATGGCTTCAACCAGGTACTTCAGAAATAAACAGATAAAAACACAACTAAAAGTGTGACATCTTTCCTTTAGGATAAAATACATACTTAGTTCTATTCTCTTAGTTTATTAACATTCATTTGAATCTACCTGCATTTTATTTTATTTGTGATTCTTGCACATTTTAGACATACATACAGGAAAGAAAAAGTTTAAAATTGCTTCTTAAATTTGTTGATCTTTGCTTCTCTGCACAACAGGACACACAAACCAAGAGAGCCATCTCTTATTTGTTTTACCTCTTATATTCTTACCAGCTCCTTATATAAGTTTCTCTCCATTCCTCTAATAATTTTCCACCAACTATGTAGTCTCAATAACTACGTTTCACTGCTTTTTCAAAGATGAAATAACTGGATCTGAATAGAGTTCCAAATGAAAAAAGTCAGCACAGTGGCACAGCTCTGCTCTTACAGCCTATTCACTTCCTCCTGCCTGTGGTACCTCCTGTACACTTCACAAGCAGGAAGAGTGCTGATGCTCAAAAGCCTGTATTCTGCACCTCCCACAGGTACACACACTGGTACAATAGTTGGCACAAGGCTGTAGCTGCATACCATTTAGTGTTTTGAAAGAGATTTCTAGGAATAGCAACTCCGACAATTCCATTTGAAATCTTTCTGTTCACCTTCAGTATTCTTTCATCCTTTGATTAAATATCCCATTATTCTTCTATTGTGACATTATGTGAATGTTTCAAAAAAGTAATATTATATTCTGCATTCACAATGACAAAATAGAAGTTCTTCGCTCATAGGTAAAATAAAAACCTTTCCCATTGCCTTTGTCATCATCCCATCTCAGGTAATGTAATTATACTGTTATGATTCCACTAATTTCAGCAATGGATCATAACCTAGAGTAAAACAAACCACACCAAATAAAGTCACCCAAAAACAATGTGCAAGGGGACTACTGCTTGGAAAATTCACAGCTTTTCCTAGGTATTTCATCTTTCAGGAGTGGTGGGAGATACAGAATTTTAAGAGCAACAAGGCAGAAGAAACACCATCAATACTGGATTATTCTGAAGTTATATTTACAACATACAGTTATACCAAAATCAGAAAAAGAAATAAAATAAGTTGCAGTTTGATTTAGGCAACTGCAAGATCCATTTTAATAAGGACTGTATTTGCACTTACAGCAAAACCCGGTAATCTTCAGCTAAATTTATGCTTTCAGATATCCAGTTAATTTGTAAAGAATTTTGCACTGTTTACATCATTTAAAATTTCTGTATGGACAAGTACCCAAAGAACTACCATTAAGACTTAACAAGTTTACTCTGTAATGCAAGAGAGACCAGGTCATCTATGGCCATGATGTTACAGAGAAACTTTGCCCCTCTTAAATGATTATCTGCAAAATTAAGAAGGAACGTGGAAACAGGTTTTTGAAATCCGTATTGATTAATAGCAAACATTCGTTAAGTTTGGATGGAGGGAACAAGAGAACCATCTGTACATTGCTTATTTACCCAAGTAGTAGGATGCTTTACTTGAAAGATTATTAGCAGGAACTCTCATATTTTTGACTCAAGTGGCAGAGTGTGTGTTTGGGATGAGGTCACTCAAGTTCAACCAGACCCAGAATAAGCCTCCAGTAGCTCAGTGAAATACACCATACCTTAAAGGGCAATATACCAGGACGGTACAACCCAGAGGTTCAAGAAGGAAAGATCACATACTATAGTACATAATGATGCCAAAACTAGAGGAGGTTTGAGTCTCAAATAACACAGGAAGCCCACATTGGACACCTGTGCTTTTTAGGGGCTTCTGAGACAAATTTTAACTTGGAGAGTCCCTCCATTCATAGACTTAACAGATAATTGCATATGAAGAATACTTATGGCCAGTTTGGGCGGAAAGAAGAAATTCTGGCAGAAGCTTCCTCATTTTGTGAGTTAAGATTGGAAGAAACAATTGTGATAATCTACTACAACAATTCCTGTCTAACATTAGCCATGAATTTTCACTCACTTGTGCCTATCTGAAGCCAAATAGCTGAGGTTTGGCTAAAGCCTATTTTCTGGGAAGGAATTCAGTTCTGACTTGAAAGCTTCAAGAGAAGGACGAGCTCACATCCCAGCTGTGGTTTGTCCTAGTGATTCACCATCCACACTTCTAAACCTGCCAGTAGTTCCTAGCTTTGTTCTCACCTACCAGGGCTAGGGATGGGGTACAGGATTAAGCTTCCAGTTAAAGTTTCTCACACTAACCCTGTAACTGCCAACATTTCCCATCTGCTGGCAAGTATGATTCACCAAACTGCATGTAGTATTTTCAGACCAGCTCTTATTAAAAAGTTTAAACTGGTATTCAAAGAAACAAAAAGAAAACCCCACCCTAAAAATGACTGAAGAGCTACTCAAGTTCTCTTACAATGATTCATTCTTAACTGGTAAAAATCATTTTTCCAAACAAGACAGACCTCTACTGCTGGATAAAGTTACTGCAGGCTTAAAAATCATGTTTCCAGAGGAACTCCGTTGCTCTAGTTATAGGTTATAGCTATGCACTGCAACTCAAGGCTCCTGTTGCAGCATAGTGGCACAGTACCTCTGAGGTGGCTTGTTGGCAGAGGTCGCCATGCACAAGGAGATGAGGTGAAGAGTCCTTCCCCACTAACACATTTCTTTCCAAGGGGACATCTGATGGAAACAAACATACTCAGAACCTCATGGTGATCTACCTTTCATGGCAGTGCTGTTGCCACTTAAAATAAGTTGCTGTAGATCTAAGCAAGAGGCTTAAAAAAGAAAATAGCTGAAACTAAGAAATCTGAAAGAGTAAGATGAACACGTATACTACAAATATCAAAATGCCTCACTGCAGCCCTGTTTTAGATTGACCTGAACTGACCCCTATGACACTGGGACTAATACATGTCACCCAGTCAGGAACAGCATCCCAAATAGCATTCCAACCCTGTCAAAGGAAACCCGATAACTGCACCCAAGCTACCTTGTGCCAGTTTCTCTGTCAGATCTCTGCACTGCATCACAGTTAATGTGGCCTGCAACACTGCTGCAGCCCTATGGCGATGTTCTCAGCACCATGCAAGAGTTGATAAAGTGGTTGTTTATCCAGTTAAGAAAAACTAGCACCTCCCTTTCACCTTCATTCAAATAGCAGACTACAACTTAAAAATCCTCACTCTTTAAAGCAAGAACAGTGGGAAAAAGGAGGCCAAAACCCTCATTCTTCAAATCATTCAGGCTGGAAGCAACCTCTAGAATCTCAGGCTACAAGCAGAAGCCACTCCCAAGATAGAATCTGACTCTGTGGTAGAAATGGGCTAATTATAGGTTGTGATTTGTTTTGGGGTCAGGATTCGAGGTAAGGGGGAGCTGTTTCTTTCAATACATGGCTGGGGTGTGGCTATGGAGAGAAGATAAAGTCTTGCTAAAATAAAGTAAATAATATCTATTATTCTGATTCTCCAAGATGTACGTCTTACTTGCAAGAGACTTACACCACATCCAGTATTAGAGTATAAGGACACAAGACACAAAGTAGTCTAAACCGTAGATATACAAAATGTATCTGGGAGCTCTGCGATAGCTTAACTTCAAGACTAGAAATACTTAGTTGCCACAGTTAAGTTTCACCCTGCTTTTGGGGTTCATATCACCTCTACAAGACCTGCTTTCTTCCCTTCAACAAGATAAGACACTCAGTTACCACTGACTATAAGGCACAGTATTGCATTAGTCCCAGTAGTACAAGCATCATTATCAAAGCCCAAAGTGACAGTAATATGACTTAGTTCCATATATAGCAAATATGGTGAATGTCTGTCTTTATATAAATTCAGAAATATGTCTTTCACATGATGTAAATATGAACTCAGACAGTTAGGGAAGAAAGTCACTGCAGGTAACAAGGGACCACACTTGCCAAGATATCAGGTAACTGAGGTTGGACTGCACACTACAGAAGTTCTGCTAGCTGATAGGAAAAGATGAGTGAGGCAGATGAGTGAGCTGTCTGACAGCTGAACTGCTTACTTGTTAAATATCAAAAGCTTTGCAACATCCCAAGTTTAAAGTACGTTTTACTGAACCTGCACTAGATGTCAGCCTCACCCGCAGCACAGCAGGGCTCAGCCAGCCCAGGCACACTCAAAACGAGTATTTCAGAACAATGCACTGTGCTTTCCTCCCAGACAAATAAGGCTCACGTTTGCAGAGCATTCAACTAACAAGAATAAAATGTGCCTTTTTTTTTTTCCCCCCACAGAGTAAAATTAAGAAACAACATGTTTTGTCTTTAAAATTTATTCTCTCTTAAAGCTGAAGTAGTTCTGTAACTAGATCAAAGAGAGGTTAAAAAACAAACAAGTCAACATGTAGCTATCAATAAGTGCTATCAAGTTTCTGCAGGGAAACAAAATGTGGTGATGAACTTCTGTACTTATTTTCGGGAACATAAGATTTCCAAGAAAAAAGGCAAGTCAAAGTTCTTCTGCAAGAAACAGAACTAATGCAGCCCGTTTCTCAACAGATTTATGGCTATTTTCCCCTGGACTCCTTTCTTCCTCTTACCTTTTTGGAAAGAGACATAGCATCCTAGCCTGCTCATCTCATTGATTAGCACGTAATTAATGGCTTGTGGCTAAGTACAGGTCTGCTTTTCCCTTTTGATAGGGCACCGCTTTGAATCTTATTGCTCCTGATCTGCTAACTCCAACAAAACCTTTGAGAAGAGAGATCTAAATGAATACCCTTCTTTCAGGTGTGACTGAAGCTGGCCATAGCATTGAAGAGTTACTATTGGGGATGTACTAGCAGTGTAACTCTAAATATTACAGGCTGAAGATCTAATCAAGTCTATCAACGCTGGCTTCCTTCAACAGCAAACTGCTGCACAATTGCTTGCTTACAGGTCATGCAGTCTCAGAGTATGGGAGTTTTCAGTACAATTCTTTAAAATGAGACTTATGTTTGTCCCCATGGCAACAGGCTCCAGGCACGTCCACACTGCAGTTTGATGTGATTGCTGTTCATTTGCTATCTTCAGCCTAGCTAGCTCAAGAAAATAAACCAATACATCCAAAGTAGCAAGGGTAGGGTCTTCAGACACTGCGTACACACTCGTTAGCTAATGCTCAATGCTACCATCCCTTACCTACTGCTGGTACTGAATCTCTCTATCCCACAACTGAAGAAAAACCACAACCAGCTACAGAGCAGCACCTGGTAAGAAGCATACATCATGTTATCTGAGATTTCTGTGTGGTTTTTACAAGAGCAGAATGTATTAGGATAAGAGACAAAGTATACGTTGTGCTTCTGCCCCATTTTTGTTACAATAACTTGCCACATGCAGCATGCAGACAGATTTGGATGCCCAGATCAACAGTTACCCGACTCTCCATAAAGAGATGTCAGACTGGCTTTTTCTAGCCTCATAAGGACAATACTTTTCCCTAGATCAAAAAACTTACTGTTCTTCAAATCTACATGTAAAACCTTGGGTCCTAAGGCAGCCCTCTTCTTCCTGAGGAAGACAGCAATCTCTCTCCCCTAATAAACTGCAGCTCACATACAGCCTTCAATCATAAACTTTGTTAAAGAGTCAGCTATTCAGGCTCAGAAGCAGTCCCCAGGACAGCTGCTGAAAGGCAGAAGGGTTTTACTGTTGATGAAACCATAAACAAGGAGACTTCTGTACAAAAAGCCATACACTCCCAACCCCCATAAGCAAGGCTTCCATTGTTTCACATCTTCTTTAAACTCTAAAATCATGAGATCAGGTTAAAGTCTAGTTTTCATTATATTTTCCCAAACCATTTGACTTGTTTGGCTGTGAAAAGCCTAACAGAAAAAGAAACTTATCAATATTTCGTTACATGATCTCACTTTTCCTTTCGTTTTACAGAGAGATTAAAGGCAGTTTTAACAATGCAAGTAAGGGATCATAAAATCAAGTGACCAAGATCAGTATGTTTGAAGATTTCATGATGTCTAATTATAACTGCAGAAGAAATAAGAGCCAAGAGAAACAGTGCAGTTAGAGCTACCTCATACCAAGACATCTCCAGACGTCTAGCACAGAATGTCAGTGTTTCTCTGTCCAGTGTGACAGACAGATGAAGCTCAAGTTCCCTCTGTCATCTGCAGGCAGAAATTCAGACATTCACACTGCAGCTGCCACAGGGGACACATCCAGCACCTGTATTCTCTGCCACAACTAAGTGAAAAGGAATTGCAGGTGCTCACCACCCATCCAGAAGGTCTTTTATTACTGTAAAAGGAACACCCTTATCCAAGTTTTATTTTCTCTTCCAAAATGTCACAAGCCATTATATCCAGATAGCTAGAGAAAACAGACCTACGCTAGCTCTCCTGCAGTCAGCATCTGCCTTGTATAGCACTTAGGGTGTCATTAAACACTTGCTCAGCTAGCAGCCAGAGATACAAAGCTGCTGCACCTCACAGAAAGCAGCTCTTCCAACTGTTCACACAGGGTGCATCTACATTATTTAAAGAATTAAAAAAGGCAGTAAGAGCAAGCTAGGCAAAGCAGTGTTTTAATGGTCCTTTTCTATCCCAGGACCTGGCACTGATCTCATCCCAGCTGTACAGCTGAGATACTTCTCAATGGGATACTGCTCAATGGGAATGATCAGAATCTCTGCTCAATTTAGCCTGCGTAAGTACATGGAAACATTTGGTCTGCACACATACTTTTCTTGTTTCACAGTCTGACATATTAGTAAGTGTCTAGCTGGCTTTCTAGCTATAAAGTTGAAGGCTAAGACTTTCAGCAAGGACAAGGATTTCTATACTCGGAACAAGCTACGAAACTTAGGAGGAGGCTCTGTAGATTGATCTTGGGCAACAAGCTCTCTCCCTTAATATCTACAGCAGAGAAAAAAGTTAACTTGGCTAGTCCAGAGGAGCAACCCCAGTCACAGCAGGTGGGAGTTAAGGGTCAGATAGCTCCCAAGAAAACATCCTGTGCCTATCCCCTTATACCACCTTGCAGGAACCACCAGTCCCAGCACCAAACCTGGCAAACTGATGAAGCCACCATTTCAAACATGTAACAAGCACTTTCCATCCTCTAGATATTCCTGAAAGTGAAATCTGGTGCAAAGACAAAACATTTCATGGACAAGAGAAGCAATGGATTGCCATACCATCCCAATCTGTTCCTGCAATCAGAGCCTAGCGTACATTTACTTATTTAGCATACTACTAGAAAAGTTAAGGATGAAAAACTTAGGTCGCTACAGTACATTGCCAGTATACAAAGTTTGGTACTGAATATATATTTGAGGCTTTCCAAAAGAAACTTGGTCAGATTTTCTCCCAGAGCCGATGGGGCAAGTTAGACTGCTTTTAGAGAGCTGTTAATAGACTAGTAGAAGCTGGTAAAATCTGCAAAAACAAAGAAAAATTATTTCTTCCTGATCTAATCAGTCACAACAGTGAACCACCAGCAAGTTAAGTTATAAACAGTTATCCTATACAGAAGCTAAACTTAAAGTTTCTTTTATCTCAATTCAGACATTACAGCTAGTTTTCTATTCTCTGCCACAGAACTTAAAATATTCAGGGTCTTAAAGCTACATTTACAAAAGGGGTTTACTGCAGAAATAATGAGATACAGAAGTCAAAGAAAGAATCCAGGAATCACAACGTTAGAGGAACTGCTGGCTGACGTCCTGATGTGCAGGAGAACTGCTTCCCTGTCCAAAAGGAATATAGGCTTTCAAATTCCTGTTTCAGATCCAGGAAAGCTGCATGGTTCCTGGGATAGGAGCTTGTTCTGCTGACAGGCAGGGTAAGCCACAAAATGACCACACACTAGCCGTATAATACGCACAGTTTGTTAAACAAGCACACTTATGTGAGCCAGGTAAATCTCTCTCTCTGTATATAGAGAATAAGTACAATAAAGAAAATCGGAGATACATGTATATAAGTACTGAAGTAAATTAGCAATGCATCAAATCATTACTGCGTAGAAAGAACCAAGATTAAGAAGAAATACATCACCAGTTTCCACTGAATCATCATCCAGGCCCACAGTTCCATCTGGGAAGCCCCACTGCAGCCGATGCCAGGAGTCTCAGGTAGTTGGGAGAATTCCTACCCATAGGTGAGGCTTCTCTCGTGGCCACAAGAGGGTGCCGCTTTTACATCCTTAGACAAACAACCGGCTTTATGTCGTACCTCCAATTGTTTGCTCGTGGGGCCACGCAGTTTCTCACGATATCACTGTTGTCCACCCTGAAAGCATTGGCCAGGCGCGCCAGCATGGCCAAGTATGAAGGTCATAAAACAGCTGCCCACCTATGTCTTCCTGTCCCTTTCTGACAAACAGTCACCACTAACATAAACATATACACTCTACTGAATACACTGTGACAAAAAACATACTTTGTTATGTCTCTCAGTCATGAGAGGGAATCAATTCTCAGCTAGGTTCCCATCCATTACAGAGCTGTATTCTGTCTAGCTTTTCATCAATAGGATTGTATAAGCTTTACCTAAACAAAGCCTCCAGGATTTTCAAATACTATGATGAGCACAAAGCAAACAACACAGTTTTCATTTGCATATGAAGTATACCCCCTTTAGTCTTGACCATAAAATTAATTATTCTTTTTATACAGTTACTTCAAGGCTGACAGTATGTATACCACGTATTCCACCCATCCCACCCAGAGCCAATTATTTAATCAAAGCTGACTCTTAGAGTCAGAGGTGTGCAAGTCTGTCAGCTACACACAGCATGACAAACCATATTTCAGGAAAATGATTCAGTAAGTTCAAAATGTTTTACACATTTAATTAAGCCTTACACTAACTCCAGTTGGCAAGCAGGAGTATGAATCATGGAAGCTAGATCACAGGAGCAAACTCAAAGCAACACAGAAACTTAACTGCTTACTCCTGGAGCTGAACAATTACTTACTACAGCAGGAATCCAGGAAACATTCTACTTCATAGGCAACTATTTGTGGATATAAAGCAAGAAGAAAAAACTGCCATAATGCAACGCACAGATGCTACACCAACCAATGCTAGTGGAGGCATTGCCATCAAGCCCTCTTGTAATCCTCACTGTATTGTCAGCTGACACTACAACACTTACCTGATGCTCTTCCTTTAGTGTCTTCTACAAAGCTAAGTCCAAGACAATGGCACATCAAGGCCGAAGACTACCAGGAAGAGGTAGTTCTGATGTCATTAGCATGATTTGTGTGCACATCAGTACATCTACATTTACTCAGTGATTGTGACCCTCTTTTACATAATATAAGACACTGTAACATCCTGAACTTCTTTATTTAATGTGAATATACCTTAAGATGCGATACTGAGCTAAAGTACTAACAAGAGATCCAACTTGTACAACATAATCCTGGTGCTAAAATAAAAAAAGATTATGCACATACTTACATTATCCTGCTGTTCATGGGTTGCCCATTCCCACTGCTGGCAACAATCAGCTGAAGTAGGTAAGAATACAGAATAGAGAACAGCAGCATCTCAGGTCCCACAAGACCACAGAAAAATGTGCAACAGATGTTTAGTTTAGAAAGATCCACGGAATACCCATAACATGCTGAGCTACAAATAACTTATCACACACCAGAAAAACTGAAAGCAATAGCAACTTAAAACATATATATGCACCACTAGTTTGTTGTAAAGAAGCAGAAGTACAGTCATTGTCCTTTGCTCTCTTTCACAGTTTTAAATGTCTGAAGTAGTTTACAAAGAAATAAGTTCCCCCACAGTACTATTTGTGTACCCTCTGTCATCACTGTGCTGATCTGCAGGATGACTAGCTTTCCATGTTGACAAGGGGACCCCGAGTTCAGGAGCACTAGCAAACATAAGAAGATGCAAACTGAAATACCTCTATTTGTAACTTGAACGTGGGTGCAAGTAGCAATGTTGACACAGTAAAGGCTACATCCACACCTGTTGTTAGTGTAAAGCACTAACATCTCTCACATTTTCCCTATTTCTTTTTCATTGCATTGCTATAGGACTACTAAAGAAAGGATCAATACAGTGATGAAAGTGACAGGAAGGCTACAACATAGCACTGCATCTTTCTTCCCAGTATAACAACAAAATGATGATTGGGAAAGAGGTAAGTAGCTCTGAGCATTTTGACCTTAGCCAGCAGCTTTATGCGTTAACAATTCCTGCTTATGTGCAGCAAAGTCTCTTACTAACACCAGGGAATGATAGAATTGCCACTAGTGCTGAACAGTCACTTTTTTAAGAGGCTGTTGCCTTCTTTCAGAATCTTTGAGAACAGCAGCTCAGAAACTCAGCATGCTCAAGTCCTGCCACTGACAACACCAGCCTCTACGCTGTTTGTATAGTGTTCAACCATGGCTCCAGCATCTTCTCACTGTGTCTGTTTCCACCACTCAGCTCAGATTGCAGGTCCATTTCACATAGATGTCCTGATGATGGAATTACAACTCTCTTGCCCTCTTGCACCAGCATGGAAAGCAGCTTTGTTTGCTCCAGATATCAGCAGATTTCTTAGCTACTGGATAACAACCTTCAGAGCAAAGACTGTCTTAAAACACATACCACAAACGCGACCTTCACCTAAAGAATCAGGATTTATCACTGTTGTCTTTTCAAACCAGTGCAAAGCTGTACAACTGAGGGCATATGTCTCACAGAACAGAGACAACAGAGGTCCCTGCTAGAGCAGCGGATTAGGTCTTTCACAGGCCAATTCTTACAGTTGCTTCCTTTGTCAGCCTGAAGCTATTATGAAACATCCTGGCAGATACAGTTGCTGTCCTCCCCTAGTCAAAAGGCATTAGCATTAAACATGGGGCTCAAAAGAGAGATCTGTGGCAGGGGCTATGAGACTTTCAAAATCTGTCCCATTAATGCATTTCAAGCTTCAGGTGGCCACACCTGCTCTGTAGAAGAAGGGATTAGTCCTTCAACCATTCCCACACTACAAGTCTGAATGATACCCAACTCTTCAGTACAGCTATCAGCACTTAGCTATCAGATAGAAAAACTTTTCACACAACCCTAAACCAAGCATGATTCAAACGAGTAAATAAGAGAAAGGCTGTCACCTTGTCATACCTTTTCATTCACCTTTACATCCACAATAAGATCTTGCATAAGATATGCAACAGGCCTGGATACCAAGTCATATTTGTTTGGCATCATGATTTTACTGTTGAATTATTTGTTGGCTTTGGATTCAGATGTTTAAAGGAAGTTTTGTTTGCAGAAGAACAACTACACACTGCAAACTGATAGACTATTCAGATCTCTGATCTGTTAATCTCCCATTCACTGGAGACTGTCAGCCACAGAAATGTGTCCTGTATGTGCAACAAGAGTGCTTCTCACACACTATTTCCAGAAGTAGTAATCTCTCCCTGTGCAAACTAGAGGCACGCTGTGGAGTTTCAGGGTCACATTCCCCCCACAACAAGTATAATAAAACCATATGCCAGGCTAGGAAAACTGACACCAGGAAATTCAAGAGGATAATGCAATTAGACATAGAAGTAAACCCAGACATACCACATTCTCCTGCCCTGACAGATGTTCTGACTCCATTCTCTAGGTCAGATGTACTCTGTGCAACTAGTGCAAGACTACAACAATCCTTCAGTTTTCCCCTAGAAGTTAACAGCATTATACATATCAGGCCTAAGTATTCAAGTTTGACACAATCTTCCCCAAGTATTTAGTTTCTAACAGCAAGAGATCATTTAAGCATCTGTGGAGAACCCAGACAGTTGTTTCAGAAGGAACCCCCAAGCACACCTCTATGTGAATGAAGATACCTAGCACACAGCCCTGCGGGGGTGGAGCTCTGACCTTTCTTGGCACCCCCAGGACCAAAGAACCAAGACTGCTTCTGGATTGCACTGCATGCTAACAAGTAGGATAGACTAAAGAAAGCTGGCCTAGAAAAACTTCCCTCTGGATAGACTCCATCATCCCCACCTCCACAACTGGCTCCTCTGCAGTGCTGCTGCAGGGCAGGCTTCAGACAGACCTCACCCCAGAGGTCTGTTGTCTCAGGTCCAGTCAGGAGTACTGCAGTTAGGAGGCTAGGGAATGCTAAGCATCTCTTTGCTCTAGCCTTGATTTTAGGAACAGAAGTTTGTCCACCTTATCCCATTACTCTCCCCCTTTTAAGGAGCCTCCCAAAATGACTTGAAAGGAGATAAAGAGACCAAGCATTTCATCCTTTTTAGCTAAATGCATAAGTGTGTGTAAAGACACACACCCCCCCTTACCGTTCCTTCCCTATTCAGCTGAGCTGAGTGCTCAGAGTACCTTTCAAGATCAGACCTGCAGCATTTTTTCAAGCATGGTGCTCTGCGCCTTTAACTACCAGGCCTATAATCTGTATCACAGCCCTCAGGCACACTACTGGATGTGGAAATTCACTGGTACTTCTGTGTAAGTCAAAGTTTTCAAGTAACAGACACTCAGAGAAGGCTCACTGACATAACCAAGACACTACTTTTGCAGTTTAATTCCTTTCCATCAGCTTCCTTTATAGGATGGGTGACTCACAACCTTTAGTCTCCTTAAAAATAGATTAATAAAGCAAATAGTGTTAAAAGCTGCTGTAATAGATACTGTACAAGTCTCAAGACTGTTTATCATAATAGAAGAACTTTATAGGAAAATGCAGAAGATTTAGACATGCATGTTTATTAGCACATACCAGGAAGCAATGCTCAAATAACAGTCTCATGTACAGGAGTTTATAAGTAATGCTAAAGCATTACTATTTTGTTTATTGTTCTGTCTCTTCCATAAGAGGTATTACTGAATATATCAGGATTACCTTTCTCACCACAGTTGAAAATTGAGAACTGTACTAAGATAAAAAGTTCTAAATAAGTTCACTCATTACTGGAGGTGAGAGCTGTGGTTGCTTACAATGTACAAAAGGATCAGGCTATTCAAGTGCCTAAGCATGAATAAATATGCTTAAATGCCACACTTAAAACTCAGGGCATCATAAAAGAGACATTAATAAGAGGGATACACTGTACTTCAATCGTCCATCATATGCATGATCACTAATTAGGACATACTATGCTTTCCCTCCCCTTTTTGAAGTTTAGTAACAAAGAAGAAATCCTAGACCAGACTAAACTTAGTGATTGCTCTAATTACTGACTTCACACAAGAATAGCAATTAAAGAGGGGAGAAAACAGCTACAAAATACAGAAAAAATAGCAATCAGAAAACCCAAGCCTATTTTCAACGAGACAGGTCTAAGCAGGGTCAGACTTTGTACTTTACTAAGCTATTCACTCACATCCAGAATAAAAATGTTTATAAGACTTAAGGTTTTAACTTCATATAATTACAACAAGGTCATTTGATCACAATACCTATACTTCAAGCAACATAGATATGCAAGAAATTGTACATAGATGCTGGATCAAAGATTTCAACAGCCAGGAACTCAGTTAGTTTCACATAGGCAATACTGTACAAATACCCACCTGCAACCCTAGCCATCATATATTTATATTCAGCCCCATACTTCTCTGGTGTTGGTGCAACCCACTGACTTCCACAGAGGCATTTATACAACATGAAGTTCTTGACTACCTGTCAGAAATAACTGGCCAAATGAAACAAAATATAAGCCAGTTTCTAAACATCCAGGTGCTTAAGAGGATGTAACTGACCTTCCTCCTTAGCTTCCAAACATATTTAGAATAACAAGAATAAAAACCAACCCACACTAGTATTTTCCACACCATTGTAGGTTTCAACATAATTTTGTGGAACTATGAGTATAGTAAACATGCACAGATACTGATTAGACAAACGTGCAGAAGTTCTGTCTTTGACTCATTTGTTGAAACGCAGCAGGACTAATTTATTACCCAAAGCTCCCTTGCTAGTCAACAGGGATGTCTTTGGACAAAATAAATTGTACCCTGAAGCACGTAACTACTTAGAAACAGAAGCTTAATTCTTGACATCTACAATGACAACATGATAATTTTCTTGTGTCTAACCATGTTCATTTGAAATCTGATTTTCAGTCACAGATGGTAGAGCTACCTTCCTATTTTTCCCATCAAATCTTTGAAAGCAATCAGTGGATGACTTTTTCTTCCAGAACAGCAGCAGTGCTTGTCTTGCGTCTTTGCCACATCATTTTTACTTTGGGGAGTTACTTATAAACCTTGAAGTCGTAGAAAAGGAAAAAAGAGGATTCAAAGGAAGAATTCTTATTTCAACTCAAACCACTATGTTCTTGAGAGAGCAAACCATAGTGTAAGCAAGAAAACCAGAATAAGCTAGGGGAAAAAAAGAAAACAATTGACTTTCAGTTCATTGTAGTGAGGAAAACGGATTTTTGTACCCTAGAGTTGTAACCAGCTACATGTAAATTGCACTTTGTTTCCACTTAAAAAGAAAATACAGCTCTCTAGGAGACACTATACTTATCACAGAAACAATTTATCTTTGACTCTAGGGACTGCCAAGTGACTCATCTCTCCCGATGACACATTTTGCTCGTAGCCAGCATGCTTTCTTGGGCACCAACTGCCATTATGGAACAAGTTCATCTTTCATGCGGGAACAGTTTTCCCCAGATGAACTCTCCTTTGCCTTAAGTAATAAACCTTGTTCAAAATGAAGCAGCCTAATTCTGTGAAGTGCTTTATATCTTGCATATACTTTTACAGAAGTTCTTTTCCCCATTCAGCATGACATTTGCTCAGGAGTGACTGGTATAGTCCAGTCTGCAAAGCTTATTTTAAAAGCTTCTGAACACAGATAATGTTATGCTATTTGAGTGCCTGTCTGAGTAAATGAGAGTTGGCTGTTCCAGTGTCCAATGAGGAAAAAATTTGGCTGGTTAGCTGTTTGTCCTATAGCTAAACACTAAACTTAAAAAAATCCAACACAGACAACCAAAACTACACCAACAAAGCACACACACCCCCCACCCCCTTATGCAGTGTCCCTGAACTCAGCTGGTTGCACTACCCCACTGTGTCAGTACTTCTTGGAGTATCAGGAACCGAGGTGACATCACTGCCACAGCAAAGTCCTGATTCAATAAAGGCTCAAGAAAATTAAAAAAAGTTAACACATGTAAGTCACACTTCAGCAGCAGTGAGCATCAGCTCTTACCTCAGGTGAGGAAAGATATGCCACCAATTACAGCTGTCACTTCTCTACCAGCTAAAACATCATCACCTAGATCTCAATAGATATTGAACCCAAGTTCATTTTTGGTTCTTAAAGTCCAAGGTTGCTGGATATGTCACCCCTAGGCCATGGAAAGAATAGTTTCAATGCAGGTTGCCACTCACCATAGACTGCTTAGCAATGGTTGCAGAAAGCCAGAGTGGTTGAGGAACCCTGAACAAGGTTTACAGATGTTTTAAGAAGTTATTTTTAAATGCTATTATCTTGTCTCTGATGAATCTGAGACAAAACAGCACACTGAAAGCAGTAAGAGTAATTAAAAAAAAGTAGCAGAGACTGCAGTAAAAATAGCTAGAAACCAAAGTTTAACATTAGCTGAAACATTTTAAGGTTAATATCCCATTCAAATTTCGCAATTCCTTCAGTTTGTGTAGCAACTTCTTCTCACACTACTTTGCCCAAAACATTTGGAGTTTGCTATGTGTCTATGTGCTGTATTAATTGTACGGGGCAGGGGGAGAAGGAGGATAAAGACAAAAGTAAAAAAAATTAAGAAAAAAATCAGGTTTCCTTTTTATATTGACATCTCCCATGTATCTGTCCCAATTCAGCTGATGAAGACAATGACAAGAAGTTAATTTGTAAAGAAACCAAACGTATCAAAACTCTCTTTCAAAGCACATAGCACAGCTGTTGTCCTGTCAGCTTTCCCTCCAGCACTGGGGTGCTGAACACAAACTCTGGGGTGCAAGAGGAGAAGGAGACACTTCTTTCATTCCATTCTCCACCTGTCCCCTCTCACACTTTATCCTCAAAGAGTTAATGGTGGAATAACCCTTCACTTCCACCAAGGACACATATACACTATTTTGCATTAAGTTAAATGGAAGCCAATACTGTACTGGTTGCCCAATCAATTCTAAAACAAATTGCTATTATTTACTTCAAAAGAAAAAAGTAAAAGTAGTGTTCGGAGATAAACACTGTGGATTAATTCCCCAAATGAAAAAAAAAAATCTAAAAATCAATTTATTAAGTTATTACCTACCAAATCTTTTATATAAGCCAAGTACTGATATCTTTTAAACCATTAAAATTTACGTAAGGTGAAACAGCTTCATACATAACTACCGACATAACATCTCAAAGAACAGCTCCTGAAAGGAGAAAAATACCTGTAATTTATTTCTGAAATACATCACCAGTGTAATTCTGTAAAGATCTATACGAGATCACAATTTTCGGGTTCATATAACAGCCCACACTGGAGCTTACTCAGTATCTACTTTTATAGAAAGACACAGGTCACCCAGAGAGACTTACATCCGCCTCTGTGTTAAATAGGTATGTAGCACAGTATCTGGATTCACACTCACTTATTTACTGTGATAATGTGCTGCTTGATAGGAAAACAATTTTTCATTAGTTTGAATTTCTTTAAAAACATGGTTTCTTAATTCTGAGGGTCTGGGGGTTTTATAGAGGAAGAAGAAAACCAGCATCTTAAATAAACATACTGTTGTCATCATCTAGCAACCCAAACTAGGCTTCCCCCCCTCAAGAGTGTTTACATCACATTATACAATCATACTTCTCTACACTCCGTGCCATAACCACTCATTTGATGATCAGCTTCCTATTTCCTTCTCCCTGAAAGGACAGGCTGTTCCCATGACCCAAGATTTTTAACAAGGTACAGGCTTTGTGTGCATGAATGTATAAAAACATTACACAGTCTAAAGAACTGAGAAATTTCATTTTCTTTAATAACTTCCTGCCCCAGGACAAGCTTGCAGTCAGAGATCTTTCCTGACAACCAGAACACATGATGAAGTAGAAAATTTACAATTGTTCAGTTTTGTGGACCCTCAATATACACACTAACCTGTGACCTGCAAGCCTAACCACTGAGGTGCAGGTTTTATTTTGCTTTGCTATGTAGTCATGATTGCTATTAAAAAGCAGCCACAACATACATTCAGTTTTATAATGGACTGAACAGTCCATATGAGGTGTATTGAGACCTTTGATCAATTAAAGTAGGAGACACAAGGGAAATTCACCAGATACTGAAAAAGCCAACCACCAGTTCTCCAATTTTGCAACAAAAGCAACTCTGAATGACAAACCAGAATGTTCTGAGCTGCCTTAAGTTAGCTGCTTTTTTTGGTCAGAGAAATGAAGTGATATACCAGCAATTCTAGTACTACTCCATTGGTTAAGCTGTTTTGAGATAATCCTAGTGATGATTGCAACAAATAGCCTGGAAACATTCTCCATTGTCTCTGTAGTTGAATACTACTCTAGCACCTTTGAAAGAGAGGCTGTTACTGACAGTTCAGCATTACATTAGCACAGATGTGCCCTCGATGCTGTTAGGTACCTACTACAGACAACCTGGCCAGGAAGTAGTAAAGGCCACCTTCTGACAACTGGAAGAAGCCTTATGTGTGCAGGCCCTGATCCTTAAAGGATCCACCTTATCCACCTTGGTGTTTTCTGGAAGTGCACAAGCAATCCAGGGGATTCCTGCACTGATGAATGCACTTCCTGACACAGAGGACTGAGGAACCAGTAAGAGAGGCTCTTCTGCTGGACCTGATCCTTACAAACAAGGAAGAACTCATCAAGAATGTGAAGTTCAATGGTGCTCTTGGTTGCAGTTACCATAAGAAGGAGGAGCTCCAGATCCTGTGAGGAAAGAACAAAGCAAACAGCAGGATCAGAACCCTGGACTTTAGTAGTTCAGACTTTGCTCTCTTCAGGCACCTGCTTGGGTGAATCCCGCAGAGGATTACCCTGGAAGGAAGAGGGGTCCAGGAGAGGTGGTTAATTTTCAAGGACCACCTTGTCCAAGTTCAGGATTCGGCCACCCTGACCAACAGGAAATCATGCAAAGACAGCAGGAGGCCTGCCTGGATGAACAAGGAGCTTGACAGAACTCACACGTGAAAGTGAAGTCTATGAGAGGGTGAACCACAGGAAGGTGACCAGGAGAAATACAAAGACTATCTAAGCATGTAGCAATGGTGTTAGGAGTTGCAGTTGAGTCTGCTGAGGGACATGGAGGGCAAGAAAGGCTGCTACGGTTATATCAGCAGCAAAAGGAATACCTTTGGTCCGGCTGCTGAGTGGGGAAGGAGAGATGGTGACAAAGCATACCAAGAAGGCCAAGGTAGCCAGTGCCCTATTTGCCTTGATATTTACTGTCAACACCAGGCCTTTGGGAATCCCAAGCCCCGGAGACAGGTGGGAAAGACAGCCTTGTCCTTGGCAAAGGAGGGTCAGGTTAGGGAACATTTACACAAACTGAACATACAAAAGAAAAACCCATATATGGGACCTGGTGAGATATATTCATAAGTACTGAGGGAACTGGCTGATGGCACTGTGATGCCCCTCAATACTCTAAAGACTCATGGAAGTTAGGAGAGCTGCAAGAAAACAAAATATAGGAACTATCTGCAAGGAAGATCCTGGGAATTGCAAGCCAGTCAGCCTCACCTCAGTCCCTGGAAAGGTGATAAAGCAAACCCTTCTTGAAAATTCCCAAACATTCTGATGACAACATAATTATTTGGATTAGTCAGCACAGATTACTGAAAATTGTGCTTAAACACCTGGCCGCCTTCTATGAAAAGATAACTGGTTTTGTGAATGAGGGCAGGGCAGCGAGTGTTTTTTATCTTGATAGGGAAGATACTGTCAAAAGCCTTACTTAATCATTTCAGACAAATTGATGTAACCTTGACTAGATAAGTAGGCAACAAAACGGATCAAAAACTCAGCTGCCATGCTTCAAAGGGTTGTGATCAGCACCAAGTCCAGTTGGAAGCCAGCCACTAGTAGCATACTCCAGGGGTCAATACCAGGTCCAGTGTTGTTTAACAACTTCATTAATGACTTGCATGACTGGACAGTACACACTCTGCAAATTCATAGATTTTACAGAAGAGGGAGGAATAGCTGATACACCGGGCAGTTGTGCTAATGGGCCAACAGGATTATCCTCAAGTTCAGCAAAGGGAAATGCAAGGCCCTGCACCTAGGGAAGAAAAACCCTATGCACTGCTACAGGCTGGGGGTCATAAAGCTGAAAGTCATCTTTGCAAGTAAGGACCTGGGGGTTCTGGTGGACAAGTTGAACATGGGCCAGCAATGCACTCTTTGGGCAAAGAAAGTTCACAACACCCTAGGCTGTATTATAAAAGGTACTGCCAGCAGGTCAAGGGAGGTAATCCTTACCTTCTACTCAGCACTGCCAAGACACCTAGAGTGGTATCCTACCTGGGGCTCCCCAGTTCATAAGACATGACAGAGTGACCCAGTGAGGGTGGACCATCACCAAAAAAAAAAATAATCAAGGGATGAGAGGATCTGACCTGAAAGGAAAGCCTGAGGAAGGGGAACTGTTCCCCCTTGAGAAGCAATGCAGGGGGTAGGGAAGAAATGGAGGGTGGATCTTATTAAGACATACAAATACCTGAAGGGAGAAAGTAGCAATGACAGCACCAGACTCTTCTCAGTGGTATTATCCAGTGAAGCAACAAGTGGCACCAAGCATCCACCTTCACTCCCTCCAATTTTATTCCTCACATTTGCACAAGCATAAAACGGTATCAGCAGAAGTTACATGTGTCTTTGGAAAGTTTGTACAAGAGTTAACAGTAAGCCTAGGGCCTGCCATTTTCAGTTTTGCCATGCAATTTTCACAGAGCAAAACTTGAGAATTTATCCAGTCTGCTTCTGTTGGATATAAGCTCTTCCACTGCATCTCCCCTCTCCCCAGAAACCCACGCAAGCTTTCAATTAGAGCATCAAATTCCCTTGAAAGCATAAAACAGCTCAAAGCAAAGTAGCAATCTAGCTTCTGAATTCCGTTATTTCAAAGTGCTGTGAGCGGTATTACACATATGCTCACTAGTTTATAAAGATGTGACAGAATTTTGCTGCCAACTACACCTTCAAAGAGGATTTAGATAGAATGTCAATGCTTAACTCTGACCTAGCCCAGACCACAAGGCACATCACCTTTAAGGTTTGAACCTCTAATGATCACAGATGGTCAAACTTATTCTGTATCAAAAATGTCAGTTGGCCAAAAAGAATCATTTTATGGAAAAACTATATCCTGCAAGTCTAAGCAAGGACTCCTGGAGAAGTTTGAAGTTCTTTTAAGGAAATTCCCATCAGCTAACCTGCTTGCCTTTGTGGCAAGACAAACAGCATCCATGGCTTTAGGAGAACCTCCTAGGGGAACATCCTGATGATAGCAATCCTGAGTAATCTAGGTAAAAAGTCCAGGGCAGAGCCCTAGGACATACACTACTCTGCGACCAAGAGGTGCCTCAGAAATGCTTGCTGTATCCAACAATCCTGTTTATTTATGCTCCCAAGACATTTAAAGAAGCTGTCCATCAACAGCAAGATCAGACCTCAGGAAAATGAGAAGCACAATCTTCATAATGCATTCTGCCACCATCTCATTTGTCCATACTATACACAGGGCGAGATAAAAAGCAGGAGGCCAACATAGCCTAAAGCATGTTATTTGCAAGAACATTCTTAAAGCAAATGTGATCCATTGAATTATATGATTTAAATTCATCCCTTAAGTCATGCTTCAATGTTTCCTGGAAAAAAAATGGCTTTGGCACAGTACAGCGATCAGTAAGAAAGCCACCAGAACAGTGCAGTCTTTCCTACAGTACCACAACAGTAAGATGCAAGCTTCATAGGAACAGAACAGGCTTACAGACTAAGCTAATGAAGGGCTGAAGTAACATGACAGCAGCAGTGCATAGGTGAAAACAGTCACAGCTTTTCATATTGTATTTTTCTGTAGTACTGTGTAATGAAGGAATATAGAAGAAAGTTAAGTGAAGGGTGAGGATAATTCTACACTGAACAGTGCCATTTCAGCCAATCTATTAGCGGTCACTGTGTACATGTGTTATAATGCACAAGTGCAGCAAGCTTTTCAATCAGACATAAGTATATCCTTCCACTTAGCACACACTGCAATTGCCTAGCTGAGGCAGGAGTAGACAGAGATACAGCTAGATAAGATAATACAGTAAGATAAACTCAATTACAGACATCAAATTGCAAATTGTAATACTTACAGCAGTAAACACATCAGAAAATGAGAGAACGCAGGACTGAGGTTTCTATATAAGTAGCCATTACATGTAATTTATTTCTGCCAGATTTTAAACCTTAAGAATTTTAAGATGCATCCCTAATAAAAATTAACTAGTTTTAAATTCATTTAGGAAATGAAGGCTATCTTCGCAAAGAAAAAAAAAAAAAAGTCCTCCTAAAAGCCAAACCCACAAGCCAGAAATTTAATCTTCAGCTATATCCTCAAAGATAATGTGATGAGCCCAGTTACCTGCACTTAATTTCAGCCAAAGTTTTTTGAAGAGTAATTCAGTGCTCTCAAGAAATGGAAAAGGGGAAAATTACATTTGGAAGGTGCATCCATTTCACAGAACTCCAAAACTGAAAGACTTTTTCCTCTTTTCTGTCATTATGGAAGTTAAAACTATTCCTGTAACATAGCAGAAAGTCACAAAAGCATACCTTCACACTGGAAACCAAACATCACAGAGGTAAGTTTGATATTTAAAGGAGGGAAGCTTATATTTAAAGGGTACTGGGAAGCTTAGCACTTTCAAAGGTTGCTATTTAGGTGTCTTTGCAGCCTCCCTTCGATTGTGGAGGAATTCAGTCTCCTTCATTTTGAGAGATGCCCAACAAGCTTTCAAGCACACCTTGGTTCACAAAAGCCAGCAGCATTTTGTACTAACACCTGGGACCAACAGCAGTCAGTTTTGCAGCCAAGCCTTGCGCTTAGCTCATCAGAATCATGAATGTTGATTTGTTCTCACCTTCTTTGTATCTTCATATCACCTCCTCTCTTTTCACTTGGCATTTAAATACTTTGAGGCAAGACGTTTTTTCTCTAGGTTTTGGGGGTTGTCTTGAGTTTTTGTTTTCAATTAGCACAATAGCACAATACTAAAACAAAATAGATTAACTTCAAGGAAAGTTGGTTCAGTCTTGCTTTGGGTGAACAGCCAGGCTAGTGGACAAACACGCATGAATTCAATTTGATAGCATTTGGAATGAATTAATCAGGCACAATACACAAGCATCACTTTAAAGACAGCTGCTCTTTGAGGTTATTACAAAGTCTTCTCTGCAAAAAAATCCATGAATCTCAAGAAGTTTTGGAAACTTCTTGAGAACATAAATTGCAAGTTCAGTCTTTGAAAGAGCACAAGTGTCCTGGGTACAGCTACATAATACCTTTAAAACAAAATTCTCTAACCTCTAATTGAACAAATCTGGGTTTTTTTCACTTGACTTTTTAAGCAGAGACCAAAAATGGGTTGGTTTTGCATCTCTGGTGCTAGAAGCCCGTGGAGAAGTACCACCAGAGACCTTTTGTTTCCATGAAGGCAGAAGACTATATTATGATAATTCCTTAACAATTGTGTGATCTATGAACAAACAGATTTACCTCTTTTACAGGTTCTTCATCCACAGCAGCATCTTCCACCACAGGCTAGTAAGCAGAGAAGAAAAAAAAAGACTTTTAAGTATCCTGAGAAAGTATCCTTGAAAATCCTGAGAAAGACAATTGTAAGCCAAGTTTTAGCACAAAATACAGTCAGCTTACTTTTAATCAGTAAAGTCACTCCAAATTTATACTACTGTAGGAAGCATGTTCAATTCTTCACGCTCGGCACATGCAGATTAACCTTTGAATCCATGAGAACATGCTTTCTCCAGGATACATAAAATACTAAAGAGATATAGGAGAAAAGAGCACCCTAGCACTACTGAAATTGCTGATGAACAGTCAAAACCGTATTTGTCATAGAAATTACATAAGAATTAAGAACTAAAGATTATTCATGAACAAACTAGAGAACTGAAATGGCATTTCTTGTTGAGAAAAGAGAATATACGTATACATAGAAACAAATTTTCTAAACACTGAATTCCCATTTAAAGATTGTCATTTAATGGGTACCCAGCTGAAATCTATTACATGATGAACCCTTTGGAAAGAGGAAGAGAGATTAGAGACTGATCACACAGCTCTTCCTCAGCAAAATATTCCCAAGGATATAATTCACTACCCAACCCATCTGGCTTGAGAGGGATCAATAACTCTGCCTACCCACAAAGAAATTCTAGACCCAGCAATTATCCCCATTTTCTTGCTTTCTTGTCAGACACAATTAATGATCTCCTGAATCAACAGGTGTCAGGAGCAGGATTTTGCTCCAATCTTCCTTTATACAAATATAACACAGAACATGTCCTCAATGCACTCTTCCTTATCAAGAGATTGATTTGCTGTAAATGCTGTCTTTAATATCTGCAAGTCATTCATTTGAGTCATGCACAGGCACCCATAAATGCCTCTATTTTAAAAGGTTTTTTGGCATTAAGAAAGGGGAGGAGAGAGAGGTCCATATGCATAAAAGAAAGAAATTGTCTCCCTCCTTGTCTACTAACTGTGAAAAGCTTCCGTGAAAAAGAACAACTTGTAGACAATCATGAAAACATTTTATCCCACACAGATACAGAGCTTGTGACAGCTCCCCCAGATCAGCCCAGTCATTAGTGTTTAAGCTGCATTCAGCTCATTAAAGAATAAATGTCACTGTTGTTTGCAAAGACTGGTCTTCATGGACACTAGCCCACAAGAGACAATTTTAATTTCCATGTACCTTAATTGGATTTGAGCAAACAGTACTTTAAGAATTCTATTGTGATTTAAAAGGGCCATAAGCTATAGCATATCTTTGATGTGCTTACAGATAGTGATAAATAGAGCTAATAAATGGTGCTTTATCTGTTGTTCTCATCTAAATAACAGAAAGTTTATGACTGTAAATCCTTAGCCCTCTAAACTGTTCATAAGCAAAATCTCAGAAAGAGTGATGGAACAGTGCAACTCATAGCTATAGTATTCTTTAAAGCAGGAAATGCAAACAAAGCCACCAAAACCCACAAAACCAAACATCTGATTAACTAGCATTGTAATGGGTGAGTTACATTTGGTAAGGAGACCCACACAGTTTTTGCTGGAAGAAAGGTCTAAATGGTCTCTACCAACAAAAGAGGTGACAACAGAAAGGCACTGTCCCAAGCAATGGACATGGGGCTATGATACAGGAGCTTACCCTATGATCTAGGGAAGTTTTTCCCAGAAGATAATGGCAGAAAAAAATTCTGAGCAGTGAGTGAAGTGTGCTCTGTGTGGGGCAGAAAGAAAAAAAAACTGGAGAGACAAACCAAATTGATTTTAAGAGGAAGGGAAGGAGGAAGGAAGAGAACAAGCATGTAGATGGACTTGAATACTGTGGTCAATGGAAAGGCAGACTGGGGGGGGGGGGAGAAGAGCATAATTTCCATGATGATCAGCAGAAAACTGTTCACCATAAGCATAGTTATACAAGTCTTCTCATGGGGAAAGTGACTTAACCAGGTGTCAGCTGACTTATTAAACAAGATCAGGAACAACAGGCTGTTTCCCAGAAATAACCTATTTGTGAGCACCCAGATTCCTTGCCTCACACAAAGTGGAAAAGGTGGCAGAATTTGGGAGTGAATTACATTATGTAAGCCCCCCAAACTTGTTCTTAACCTAGGGTCCACAGAATAAGCTATGCTGGTATCATACATCATAGCATCACTTCTGCTGTATTGTCTAAATACAAACACTGTGTACAAAACCTTTTCCACAGTTCAGCAACGCCTCTTTTGAGACAAGTGGTTTGTGCTCTCTGTAACTTGACTGGTTAAGTTATACTCCCCTTTGTCCCCCTCCCCAAAACCCTATTACAGTGCTCTGACCAAAGAGCCAGGGCAAAGGGAAGTGTTACAATATAAGCCCCCACACCTCACAAGTTTCTTATCTATTTCTATCACCTGATACAAATCTGTATCTGTGCTGGAAACAGACCTAGAATACTTTGGTTTTATTGCACTACTCCAGAGCCCCAAAAATACTCGAGAATCCATTCTGCCTATTACTGCACAGAACAGATAATACCTTTCTTGACACAAAACAATCTTAAATTGCAGGTAGTGAAAACTCTACAAGACAAATCATGAGCATGATATAACACAGCAGCCAGCTAGTTATCACAGCATTGTGTTTCCAAGTACAATCCTGGAAGCACAGTTTTGTGCTTAGAGGTAACAGGCAAGGGTCTGTCTTGAATTTTGTACTGGTGCTAGAACAAACACAAGGCAGCTCAGAAATCAAGGCAGAAGTGAGGACCACGGACCTATCCTAGCCTCAACTACAGATCACATACTTGATGCTTGAATATGAGCTCACGTCCTACTCAGCCTGCTCTGCAGGTTTCCATCAGTTTTACACGCTCCTTTCCCTGCAACCGCCCCACGTCCCCGGATTATGCTCCGACCGAAGCTCAGTGCAGGAGCGGGTAGCGGGCAGCCCCACCGGACACCCTGCTCCGGTGCGGGGCAACAGGTTTCCGAGCCGAACTCGGGGCGCCCCGCGGCAAGGGATGCTCATCGCACTCCACTTCGCGGGGCTTTTGGCAGCACCGAAACAGTTTCCCCGACGCGAAGAGGGGCCGGCAGCACCGCTGCGCCCGTCCTCACCTCCGTCTCCATGGGCTCCACCTCTATCCCTTTCCATAGCTCCAGTAAGTGGGCGATCGGCATGCTGGGAGACGTCTGCCAGAAGCCGGGATCGAGC
>NW_009938862.1:22842-49293 GCF_000696875.1 Nestor notabilis | reverse complement strand
ATTTTATTTATATTTTATTTATATTTATTTATATTATTATATTATATATATTATATAAACTCACAGTTTCCAGAAGGTTACAAATATTATGTCTCTTTGCTCTTCCAACTACAGACTTATTCCCTGTCCCCATTTGCTTTCAGAAGTCCACAAGTTGGAAACCATTCTGTCCTGCTTTGGAAAATGGCAGCTTTAATTCTATCTCTTCATGTTCCAAAGCAGGCAGTATTATTGCTTCCCACCATACATTTTATTTAACATACGTATATAAATAAATAAAAATCATATTAAAAATGCATAGAAGTGAGAGACTTGTCTAAGGACAAAATAAAGAGTCTAGGAAAGTCAAGTTTGGCTGCTTCCATTTAAACCAGAAGGGCAGAATGCTTTTTCTGTGGCTACACACAAAATTAATACACTGAAAAGTCCAAGCACAGGACCTATATTTAGCAAGACAAAATTTGCAATTTTAATGAATGAAAACCATTGTAATAATTTGTTATAATATACTTTAAATATAAGTTAAGTTTGTAAAGTTAAAGCTCGCACTTACCTCAGCTTGAAGTTCATCCAGGTCCCTTCAGAAAAGCAGGGTTGCTGCTGCACAGCTGTGCTGGTGCTGCTCTGCACTCAAGGGAGTGCTGCCAGGTGAGGAGAAGGGCAATTCTTCTGTTTCACAGCTCCATGGAACATGGCAAGCTGGACTGTTCTTCAGGAGGGACAAAAAGGCAGCCTCTTTTATTAATAATGAGGGTGATAACCTTAGGCACTGGTGCTGGGTGTACTGTCCTTCATCAGAATCACCAGTGGATATTGGACTGAGCTAGGTCCTTCAGGTTCTCTAGCACAGGCCTGCAACACACACTCCATGAAAAAATAATCGCCAGGTAAAAACTGGTGGGTTTTGGCATGTCTCATTTTCCTCAGTGACTTATCGCCCTCTGTTGTTACATCCGTGACACTGTACTGTGAGTTAAGCAAACGGCAGCTCGGCTCTCCCCTCGCTTTCTCGCTATGTCGTAGCACCGCTGCAGGTGCAGGGCAGAGACCTGCCGCTGGGACATACGATCATTAAACACTTTAAAAAGCAAGTGTTCCTTAGAGCAGCTTTGCTGTGAACCCATGGCTCGTGAAGAGCCTCCTCGGCATGGTGGGAACATCAGCTTTAACTCCCCCAGATCAGCGCTTCAAACCAATGTATTCAAGTGCTCTTCACATACAGTAGCCAAGTCCCTACAGCTTTTCTCCCAAATGCCAGTCACTGCTGGTGGTGCTTATATTTATGAGGGGCTCTTTGCTCCTCACTTTTGTGTCCTTTTTCTTCATATAAAATTCCCAATTTTGCCAGTTAAGCAAGTGACCTGAGCAGGAGCTGAGCCATTGGTGATCACAGCTGCTGACGGTGCTCTGATCACAACAATCGCTTGCACATGAAGAACTCAGCCTTGTGCCATGTCCTCATTCACCCCAGATATTTCGGTTCAAACCAAACCATGGTTTCTACAGATGTATCTGGAATTAATCCACAGACCTTCCCTCCCCCAGTGTTTCAGTGCATGAGCTTTTTCAATAATAAAATAGGAATAACACCGATTTCTGAGTTGGAAGAACAGAGTGTTCTCATGATCATTTATAATGAACATTTGTGAGATACTTGGATATATTTGTTATGACTGATACAGAAAACTGAAAACATAAATGGGGAGTGGATATCCTTTTTCAGGAGTTAGTTAGCCTGAAAATTATGTAGTAATTCTTAAAAGGAAGATCTGATTTGTTTAGTATGTGTTCTTTATACATCATGTTGTAATCAGCTTACAGTGCTACTAGGTGCATTTTTAATTATTTTGTGCAGGTCATTTAAAATAAGTCTGTATATCTAACTAAAGCCCACTAAAGTAAGCTGTAACCCTAGATCTTACCTGACAGGATAATGTGTGCCAGAATCTCTTGAAACAGAGCTGTATTATTTATGCTGTATGTGCCATGCATATGTATTGTGCTGTTAGCCAGAGCTATAGCTGGAGTCTCTCCACTCACCAGAAGTATTCCACATTTACAGCCAAACACGGAGAACAAGCATGTGCTCACTGTTCCCATTTTTAAAGCATGAGAATGCCCAGCACACTGTGTGCTGTGGTCTTGCCTGAGAGTGTCCCACAGCAAGAGCTGTAACATGGACAATTACCATGAGAATTGAAGAACAGTCATTTTCTTGCTTAAAATCATGAAACTGCCTTCGAATTCCATAGGTACCAACCTGAGGTGGCATTTAATTGTTAGTCTAAACAGAAAAGGTTTGATCAGCTGCCCACAATATCAAGCAGTTTTTCTATGAAACTCTACATCAGAGGAGTGCTCCAGGCAGCAGCCAGACTGTCTGTAAACATTCCAACTCTGCCCTCTACAATACACAGTCCTCAGACCAGAAGCAAAGCAGGTTGCTGAGGATGTACAGTGAATGTTCCTGGGAAAGTGAGTTAGCTTTTCCAAACTTCTTAATCCTGGGAGGAAAATGAGTGCCTGATTAACCAAGAGGCCTGCTCAGCCTGCCAGGGAATCACGTGTGCTGTTTGTCTTTATCCAAATGGCTGTAAAGTTTCACCATATTTTTCTTTTTGTAACAAAGCATGACAAAGAGGGGTCTGGGCAATCCTCATTGAGGTATTTCTTGTTTGTTTGTCATCCATTACTATTATCCAGAGCCAAAATCTAGACACCAAATCAAGTTTCTCTGTCTTCCATCATAATATATAAAATTCCCATCATTCTGTGGACATCAAACACTTCAAAATATACAAATACTTTAATACATACAAGTCTTCATAGTCCATTAAATATAATTAATTCCATGGTCTTCAAAATAGTCTATCACTGTATTAACTATAAGAAAAAGGTTTGCACTGGTATTTATATAGTATTGATTTGATCTGGCCTATGCAAAACCTTTCAGCACACTGAAGGAATTAAGAAGAGCAGCAATTCCACTAAAATCCAGAGCATTTGGGGTTAGAGCCAAACTAAGAAAAGATACTATCAGGAAATTATCAAGGGAGAATGATTACAGCTGCAGGAGTTAGCAGCAGGGTGTATAGCACATCCAGAGACACTACATTTGCTTCCCATTTAGATGGACTTCTGGCAAGCCCAGTGCATCCTGCTGGAGAATCACACTGAAATGCTCTGGTACAACACAGCATCCCACAATATGGGTGCAAGAGGAACAAGGAATTGTGGTGCAGCTTGACTACTGCAACCGATGTCTTCTTTTGACTTTTGATTCCCCAGGAAGCTGAATTAGATGATAAGAAGATCTATTACCTTTTTGCTTTCAAGTGGTAAACCTGTCTTCTCCTGTATCTCCAGCTGGTACCAAACTTATCAAGTGGAGATAATCAGATTGGTTTAGCTGATATCCTGCAGCTGGGACCATTCTCCTTCATGAACTGTTAACTCATGCTGTTGTAAAGCATGAATTCTATTTCTCAATGAAATCTTCACAAGAAAGATTTATAGCTTTGCAGAAAAGCAGCCCAGAGCCCTCAAATGTGCTTGAAAGAAAAATGCAAATCCAGCACTCTGATGCTTTGGGCTTTTAACCATGTGCATGGATTGTCTTGGAGCACAGTCCATCGAAAGAGGCATTAACACCAACCCGAAGTCAAAGAGGTTCCAGTAATCGTGGCTGGAGGGTAACTTTGATGTAGCAAGATGGAAATTGATCAATAAGAAATAAATATATATATATATACACATACATACATATTTAAGATATATACTATATAGAGTGCATATATATATATAGTGTATTGCATGTATGTATATATATGTGTTTTGTATAAAAAAGCTTCACATTCAAGTATAGATACATACTAAAATATAAAGAAAGGAGGACCTTTTGAAGTTAACCTGAAACAGAGAACCTATCATAAGCAGAATTCTTATTAAGATCATCAAGACATGTTTGCCCTAACTTCAAAATGAAAATGGTTAGTGAGAAACACAACCCAATGAAAAGAAAGAAAAAGGGAAAAAAAGTGATAATGGGAAAGGAGATGTAGTGTCAAATGCATCAGTATATACACAAATCCTTTACTTAAAATATCCCATACTTGGAAAGAACAAAAGCAATGTTTTAATTTGAATTCATAATATGGTCCCTCAGTTGTGGCTTTTTTGTAGTCATCATAGCCAAAGGAAAAAGACATTTGAATGACCAGAAGAAGAAGGGTTGAAAATCAAACTAGTACCATCAACCCTAAAAGGTAGTTCACAAACCTTGATATGAAATATGGCTCATGCAGCTTTGTTCTGCACCTAAAATACGAAATGTATCACAAGTAGAGAGAATATTGAATGGAAATTCTGAACCTCAATTAGCCCTGGATTGATTCAATGTCTAACCAGAAATTCTCTCAGTGGCCTTCATCTTCAGATTGTTGGAATTATTCTCACATAATCAGCGAGTAAATCACCCTGACTTTTACAAACAACAAAAATACTAAGTGTATCTAACTCTGTAAATCTACAAGTCATCATTTTTTGCTTGACAATACAGTACAATCTGGAACTGTGATCTGAAGTTTATGCAAAGAAGGCATGACAAAATACAGCCACAGTCAATAGGATGATGCCATTGACATTCACAACATTTCTCCAAAGTGGCACTTCGCTTGTGTCAGTCAGTTTCTTCTTCAACGCTTCCTCTTCCTCCTTGCTCAGTTTGGGTCCTTGTTGATCTAAGCCACAGAACCAGTTGTACACTTTCTTAAAGCATCCCGGTTCTTCCCTTTCCTCGTGAACTGGAAGGAGTAACACACTGATCATGAAATGGACCACTGCATGCACTAGAAGATCCCTGTGACTGAGGACATTCTTGTATTTAATACAGCAGTTCTGCTTTATGGTCAGAGTTACATGGAAACCTTTTAGTACAAGGCAGTACAGGAAACAAGTTAATACTGTGTTTTCACAGCTCATCTGGAAAAAGTGATCTTCCATATGTTGCAAGAGAGCAGTGTGCAGAAGACATTTGCACCTTTTGCAGCCTAGAGACTTGGTTTGGTACTGGAGGAGCAAACTGTGCTGCAAAGCTTGAACTCATTTTTATCAATACTTGCTACGCTTTTAATTAAAAGGCATATAGATGAATTTGAGAATAGTTACAAAAAGGAATGTGGGAGCAGAACCACAAACCAGCTAAGAGAGCAGGTGGTTTTGCCCAGATGGATGTCTGGCAGTTCACTTTCATGATGCCTTGCACCAGATCTTTGCTCCTTCAATTCTGGCTACTGTTTTCAAGTGAATTCTCATTGTTTCATTCCAAGTGCTGGAGTTATGGGCAGTTCTGCCAATACACACCACCTCTGACCTAAAGCATTGGTTTAGTCCAGCACTGTCACCTAGCTACCTAGAGAGCAAGATTTTCTCCCTTCAAGTCCACTTCACTTCTGATTTACACTAGGCTTGACAGATTGCTAAAAGGCAGCTTACTAGGCATTTAAATATGTGGGGTTTGCAGTATTGTTGTCAGGGCAGCGGGGGAAGATGTCTTTGAATATCAAGCATGCTAATGTTTCTTCAGGAATGAAATAGGGTTAAGCAAATATATTGATAGAATCTCTAAACATTCAGCAGTTACCTGATTCCTCATCCTTTTCATCAGCTTTGATCTCCTCCTCATCTGCATCAAGATCGATACGTTCTTCTTTGCTGTTCCGTAAAGACCAGCACAAGCGGTGAAGCTGCCATGAAACAAATGAGTTTATGGATTTCTACACAGGGACAAACCAGCCTGGCCAGCACATGAGCAAGACCGTGGCATTCCAAATGTTTGTTAAGTCAATGTCTAAGATTATTAGGAGTTACTGAAGATTTGTGACAGAGAAATGAAGACTAGTTCATTTGCTTTCTTACACGGAGTACGTGATGTGGGCAGCTGAGATGTCAGGAAGTAATATACCAAATACCAGCGTTTAAACCTTGCGGTTTCATTGAGTTCCATTTCTTGAAGAGCAAGACTGCAGTAATACTCACGTGTACATCAGGGATGGGTTTAGTCATGAAGGAGACTGCCAGGATAACGATGGCAGAAACCCCAAAAAGGATGATTGCAAAGTAAAGGTAGTGAATCCCACAGATGATGAACGGGCATTTGGAAGGGGTCACACAGTTGCCAGTTCCGTAGGCAAACTCTGCAATCATTCTACTGAGTCCAGCTAACAGCCCAACCATCAGGCCCCAGAAGGCACCCTGCAGACAAGGCGACAGAATTTACCAAAATAAGTAATTTCAGGCAAATGGAAATAACCTCTAAGCTCTGAATAGCTGCTGAAGGAGACATGGAGGTAGTTATGTGTGAAGTTGGCTTTGGCACATGGGCTTTAACCCAGATACTTTCAGTGATCGTATTTGCAGCTCAGTGTATTAATACAACTGAAAGGGGCAATGATCAGCCACTTAGAGAATGAACATGGAGGACACCTTATTCAGCTCATTTCTCAAAGTTCATCTGTCTCCACACAATGCACTCCTACAGGGCAGGCTCCAGCCACAGAATACATATCCTAGGGGTTGTTCTCGTATCATTTTACCTTTGAGGGCTGAATCCCTGACAGTTCTAGCATGATGGAATCAGCTAGTGTGTATGTGTGATTCCTCTTAAATACGGGTCTGGTTTATCTTCTCATGACCGTACCAGCAATTAGTTACAAGTTAATTCTCTATACTTTTGGTGGATGTTTTGCTGCTAGTTATATGTTACTGCAGCCACAAGTATAAAAGACACACAAGTATGTCTGGACACAAATTGAAATATGGGATATTCTATTTAAACAGGAGGGGTTTTTTGTTACACTGGAAGGATGACTGAACATGGAACAGGTTGCCTAGAAACGTTGTAGAGTCTCCATCCCTGGAGATATTCAAAACCCAACTGGAGAGGACCTGAGCATCCTGCTCTTGTTAGCCCTGCTTTGAGTAGCTGGGGTTGCACAAGTACAGAGGTACCTTCCAATCTCAACCATTCTCAGAGTTTATGAACTCAAAAAACTTATGATGGCAACACAAATTTATAAATCTTGATTAAAAATGTTCTAGGTTTGATACTGGATTTACAAACAGAACAGTTTTATTACGCAGTGGTCAAAGATACAAAAAGGTTTGGAGTAGGACAAGCTAGTTACTTCTATTTCTGGCAGAAAGAATGATTCTGAGCAAGAAATGTTGATAAATCTTATAAGTAATTACAGTATTTGAGCTTATCTTATGCAAGGCTCCAATTCTCAGAAGCTTTGATGCTTGTCTCCATATTTACCCAAATTTAAATTGTGCAGGGTATACAAATCCCCAAGGATTATACTTGAATTCTTACTCAGGTAAAATTCCAGCTAAAGTCAATGACAGTTTTCCATGAAATACACAAAGATCTAATCAATTTGTGAGGTTTAGCCATATTAGGATAGGAAATGGAACATCCCTTCTGTGTAAAATAGGCTTTTCTTGGATATACACAAAAAAAACCACTGAACTGGACACAAGAGGCAATAGTGAGAAAAGTTTGAGCCCTATTTGAAAACTTGCTCTCTCAAGGCTTTGTTGTTGAACTCACCTCCTTAGAGCAAAACTGAGCAATAGGCAAGTATTGTTATTCTTAGTATTACAGGAGAGAAACTGAATTCCTAAGTGTTGAGTTTTCAGAATGTCTGAGACCTCAGTTACCACGATTGGCCTATGGTCCTATTAAAGCATGTGACAGACCTCATGCCCTTCTGAATGACTTACAAAAGCTCAAGTACAATATTTCCCAGTTCACTGCTCTATGAATCAAAATCAGTTATTCTCAGACTAGGTCCTAAAAGCAGTGGGAAACAACGCATTAAACACCAGCAAGTTTGTTTAAAAGAGCATTGACAAAATATATAGTGGTCCAGAGGAAGGTGAAAGGTGATACGTATAGTAAAGCAGTTTGTGACCAATACTCTAAGAGATTATTTTCAAATATGTCTCCATAAATTATCCATTTCACATACTTCTTGGCAAAGTGATAGGCAACCTAAGTTTCAGAGCTATCTAGGAATTCCTAGGTGACTGTTTCTGTATCAGATTAGCAAGGAACTTTTTCAAACTCATCTCTGAAACCTCAGGTCCTGGGGTGTGGAAACAGAATCTCTGGACTATAATAGGATCAAAATAAACAGGAAGAAGTTGCTAATAGAAGACACTAAACCAAAACAGGCAGTTCTCACACTGCCTAAAGGATTCCTGCTTCCTAATTTGTACTTACCGGCTCATTGACCCGCTTACAGAAGATGGCAAGCAGGAAGAGAGCAGCAATGGGAGGTCCTAGGTAGCTAGTAACTGACTGAATATAATCGAAGAGCTGCCCACTTTGAGCCGACTGCACCACAGGAACCCAGGCGATACTGATGCCAATTAAAACTAACATAAACGACCTGCAAACACAGCCAGATATTCAATTAGTCACCTGCTTAGAAGCATCTATCAGAAAGAAAAAAGCAGCAATTAATAATTTAAATGTTCATTTCGTATTTCAACCAGCAAAATCAATTGTAATGGCCAGCGTGCACTGAACAAACCAAAGAAATCCAACTTGGATAGTGTCTGTCAACTGTCTGTCAGCACACAGCTACCTGTGCGATCAAAGCATAGAAATCACTTTTTTCCTTTGTTTGTTATGTCCAGAGACAAAACAATAGCGGATCAACTAGAGGAACTAGTTCATTGATGCTGTAGCATGGTGTAGCATAAAGCCTATGAAGATAGCTCAAAGGAGTTCCCTTTGAACAGCAGTAGGAAATGCTGAGAATTACTTTAGCTACTTCATACACCACGGTCAATTAAATTGGAAGCAAGGGCGGGATTTCCGCCAGGAAAGGGTGTGGTGGGACAGCCTGTCTGGCCACAGGAGGGCACTGCTGCACTGCCCGCACCCTGCAGGGGCAGGTTTCCACCCAGGCCCTCAGTCCATGCCTAGGAGGCGCAGCCTGTGATGCATCTAGTGCTCGCTGGTTGTACAGCTGCACTTACCTTCCTGCTAACATAAGCTCTTTCTCAGATGGTCGTGTTCGAATCTTCGTGTAAATGTCCATAGTGAAGAGAGTACTAGCACTGTTGAAAATGGAAGTCAGGGAGCTCATAAGGGAGGCCAACATGACTGACAACATCAGACCCCGCAGACCTGCAGAACAAAGACATATGAACTGGGCTGAGCATTCTGAGAGGGTCTCAGTACGTGGCACTATCCACAGGCTTGTGTGGCCCTTTCAAGCCAGCCAGCTCTGAGTGTGTCTGGCACATTCGTGTGCTGATGCCTGCCTGACATTCTCTCACACTGCAAGCAGAGTAATGTCTGCTGAGCTTTGGAAAAGCTGTTTACAGCAGTGACAGGGCAGCTCGTGAGCTTTTAAAGCATAGGTACTTGTTTTGTGAATGCTGTCTGATGAAGTGCTGAAATAAAAAGAAACAAAAAATACTAAGCAGACTGTCCCCTACAGTTGTAGAAACAATTTCTCTTGTTTGCAGGCAAGTATTCACTTGCTTGCAGTACATTTATAAACCAGTTGTTTGGCAAAAAGAAGTTTCTTTTAGTGTTTCAAAATCAGAGTAAGCCAGTTTTCCAGATGGCACGATCTAGTGAACACTGTGAGGAATTACTGTAGTATTTTAATAATCCTGTGTACAACAGTTATAATACAACAGCAGAGTGCTGAAGATATCAGGGAAGTAACATGGTGTGTATAATATCCTAATCTGTCTTTGTAGCCTTCTGAACCAGCTCTCTGGTTTTCTGCAGAAATTCATCTTCTACATGCACCTCGTGGTGCCTTGTTCTCTCATTGAACAGGTGTCCTGTGGGACAATGTGTACCTGGAATATTTTCTCCTCCTACCTCAGTGAGTTTAGCGGAAGGACTGCAGGTGCATGCCTCCAACTTAGAAACCCTGGCAGAGACAGTTTCTATAAATCATTGGCCAAGGAGGTTATGTTTTACCTTCACAGAAAGGGAGCTCAATTCCCCTTTCAACACCGAGTATTTGTCAGCTGAAAGCTGTCATCATCAGCATGTAGCCATTCTGCCCCTACAGCTACAACTAATACAGGCTACCCCTTTGATAACAGTACATAATTCTAGCAAGAATTTGGGAACTAAATATGGGACATGGGCTCTTCTACCACCTGGTTTTACAGTCTGTCAGCCTCACCTTTCCTAAAATGAACTCACAAACAGAGGCAGTATCCTACCGTTTGGCATAAGCTCCACTACCATCTTTGGATAAGCAATGTTTGTACAGCCAACTGCAGTGCCACAGGACTGCTGACAGATTTCAGGCACAACACAAGCCACCACATCTGAGGAGAGGATAATGAGACAGGGTTAGACAAAGTCATATAAACAACATATTGCTCCCAAATTAGTAGAGCTTCCAAAATTTATCTCTGTGTTGAATCACAGAATTGACATGCTTGATATCATCCTTGGTCTGCTGGCAACAAGGAAGGCGACTCTAAGCTTCTGTCTTTCCTCTCTAAAAGAATACTGAAAAGTGCTTCAGGTCAACAAATCAGCATTGATTTGTCAGAGCAGAACTGAACAACACAAGGAGAGCAAGTAGAAAAACAAGCCAAGGAACACAAATACCTCTCCCTCCGACCTGAACATCTCTCTTCTGCCTGCTGTTTTAAACACACTGATGGTTAGAGAGAGGAGAGATGGGCCTTTCCTCCATGCTGCACTCAGGGCTGTCTGTGGCCCAAAGGGTTGCTGTCTGTGACTGATGATGCTCTTCCTCTGACTGCCAGCAGAGTACCAGTCCTGGAAAGCATTTTCCACTATTCAGCCAGAGTGGGCTCTAACAAACAGATAACTGGGGAGAGACACTGGAATTTCTCTCCCCTAAAACAGACAGCAGTAAGATTAACAGAAACCTGGTATCAGGGAAAAGAGGCTTCTTACAGTGTAATTAGTCTTCATGTATACATGTGCCTGGACAATTTGGATGACAAGATGATAATCTAACAGGTTTTTTGGAAGGGACAGAGAATAGGCAATTGAGATTGGCAGTTGAAAGACAGGCAGCGAGAGGAAATTTGCACTTCCATGTGCAGATGCATACCTGTATACAGAATTCGGCTGATCATTCCAGGCATCACTATGATAAACATGGGCAAGAGTTTCAGGTATCCACACATGATACAACCAGCCTTCACATGGGACATGTTCTTGCCAGAGAGACATCTTTGGACAATAACCTGTCAATGAGACATGGCAAGCATGACTCCACCAAGAGAAGCATTCCATGAACACATCCTGCCAAGTTCCAGGAACAAGGTGCTTCCTAACCTCTGTGGTAGTGAAAGAGCCTATGTACTGTTTCTGTCACTAGGAAAAGTAAAAACTACATGAAAATCTAAGAGTATATCTGAAATAAGTAAAGGTTGTAGGGAGAAGGGAGGAAGATTGAGGAAGAGTGTCCAGACTGAAAGACCTGACATATAAAGAACATCCTCCCAAGACTGTGCATGCAAAGATGAAGCTGCACAAACAGGAAACAAATTAGTATTACTGAATGGGGAATCATATCTAGACCCACTCTAACAGGGATCATTTGATGCATGGTTTCCTAAGCTAATGTTCACATTACAACCTCTCTGTGGTTTTACATATGGTCACACACAAAAAGCAAGACAGGAATTATACACAGTACCTGCTGGGCACAGTGTATAAGAAGAATTGAAAGAACACCCGTTCCATTTTCTCACATGCAGGAAGGGTTTAGAAACCAGAAACTAAAAAGCCACTGACCAGTTCTGAAATAACTGCCATTTGTGTGAGCCAGCTGTGAATCACAGTGGGGAAGGAGCACCCCTGGGTCACACCAGACTGCAGAGTTTTGTGTTCAGCTTTTCCAAGGCAGGTGGCTTCCACATTACCTGATCTGTGCACCAGTACCACAGAGCAATGATGCTCAAACCAAAGATGACCCCTGGCCATGGCAGATCTCCAGTGACGGCATCTCGGAAGATGTGAAAGGAATCCTTCCGAGGGGTGTAGCATTCTGGATCTATTGTAGTATTCCCATAGGAGACATTGGATGGAATTGCTTCCATGTACTTCTGCATGAAAGCATCATACCCTCCTACTTCAGCAAATGCTGAAAAACAGAAAGTGAAAGTAGTGATCAAGTATTTAATTCTGAAATCTCAAATAGAGCTAGAGAAAGTGAGGAGAAAACCCTCCTGAATATGGCTGTACAGAACCCCTAGCCAGCACACAGCAACCTTTTCAGGAACCAGCATACAGTGTTTGTAAGCACTCACACAGTCTAAGTACCCAAGTGACCTTTCTTTTTAGGTTTCTGCATAACTTGCAAGTGTTGGGTTAGGCTCCACTGTGTCAACATTTCTTATACATGCTTTGCCAAGAAATGAAATGACCATATGTTATTTCCACACACTGTTAACCTAGGGAGAACCTAAGGTAGGGTCTTACCAGGTTAGGTCAGTTTGAAGTTTCTTCTGTTTGTAACAGTGGTGGAATAATTTAATTTCTGTGAAAGATCTAGCTAGAGGAAAACCAAGTGCTGAGTAACTAGAAGATAGGGAAAGGACACTAGGAATTCTTGGAATCTTATCACTACTTCTTTCTTTCTTATAATCCTTTCTATCAATTCTGTTTTAACAGCATGATTTCTGTTGTAAAAAGTGTATGGACTTCTGGACACACACTGTGCTATTCATAAACATTCAGTTCATATCTTCTGTCCAGCTGGCAATATAATGACATCCACAGATCAACTACAAGGCTTATTTAAAATGTTAATATGTCTGCTTTATTTTTAACACAGGCTAGCAGATGGAAAGAAGCTAAAAAACATGCAATGGGACCAACAGCTTTTCACTTTGAATCAGAAATTTTCATGCATTAGCATCTGAATATCTACGAAATTATAATCGACTTAAAACAAGAAACTCTCTGAACTTCTCAAGAGTATCATTATCACCTGCAAACAACTCTGCTTTTACCTCATTAGCCATCAACAAGCCCTGTTCTGTCATGGGATGCCAGTTATTACCTTACGCATTCACGTGTGCTTTGGAGATGGAGTGGTCTCAGTGGCTAAAGGGCTTGGCAATATGCCTAATTTTTAGCAATGTGCCTATTTTCTTCCTTGACAAATAGGAATAAGCACTGAAATCTGCTGGTTAAGATAACAAAGTTCCACACTGCAGGATCCATTTCCTTAGCCACTGTGGGATTTGTGGTTGAACATTCAATTTTAATTCATCTGATTTACTTACCAAATCCCATGAGAATAAAGGATCCCACTATCATGATAAATGTTTGTAAGGTGTCAGTGTAAATCACAGCTGCAAGGCCACCTAATGGCAAAGAAAATGCAAGACAAAGATTAGTCCCTGTGGAAATGCCTCAGTGGAAGTCCTGTTTTTTTAATTTTCTCACCACCTCTCTCTTTTAAACGAAGGCCACTGTAAATAACTTCCCTTCCAGGCTTTCATTCGTCCCCTCTTACCCCACTCTCCTCTTCTCTTTTTTCTCTCTCCCCTAACTTCTTTATCAGACTGCTCTGCAAACTCACCTGTGATGGTATAAAGAGCTGTAATAGCAAGCAGGATAATTATGGCCAAATAAAGATTCAGCCCTAGGGCCAGGTGTATAAATACAGCTCCAGAGAATATGTCTGCCTATAAAAGAAAAAATTATAGCTTAAGCAGTGTTTCAATTTTTGAAGATGATGTATTACACACTCACGATGAGGGTACTGAAATACATAGATCCCTTATAGTACTGCTTATACCCCCAGAAAGAATTAAAATGAAAATAAGAGGCCATTTTAGTACAACTGCCAGTCTCCTCTCAGTGCTTTCAGTACAAGAGTTGCAACAATTCTCAAAGAATTTCCAGGTCTTTTTCAATGGATCATTTCGGCTGGACACAGAGTCACCTCACTACTCTGTGCTTACATACTGAGAGACAGCTTAATAACCAATTACTTAAAACTGAGGTTACACTTGCTCTGTGCAGGAATGGACTCTGACATCTCCAAGACACAGCATGGTTCTCTTCATGTAATGCTACTCTGTAAGTCACTTATTTTTGCTTTATTGCTTGCACACATATGGAATAGCTTGTCTTGCAGGTTCAGGACAAATGTGCATTTACTTTAAAGGCAAACGTACCTCTAGTTTTAAGTTCCTGTCAGAATAACTGACATCAGTTGGCTAACAGAAGAGACCTTTAGCACTTGCATAAGAAAGGAATTGTTCAGGTTTCAGAGCAACACCCTGGGATTTTCATCACATTAAATCAGTTCCTGATTTAGAGATAATTTGCATTAATGTTATATACCCAAGTCTGCAATCAAAATAATCTAGTCCAGTGCGCTTGTAATGCATTACTGTAAATTGTGCTTTCATTTGAGTTTGCATCTGGACCAATCCTTTCTCCTGAGCATCCAGGTCCTGGGCTCATCTCTAATCCCACCTGCATGTCTCCTTCCTGTATACCACACCACCTATACAGGACTTTGTACAGGGAATCCTATCTCCATTAGTCAGTACAAGTCAGCATTCAGTGACCTCAGGAGCTGCAAAATGTCCATGTGCAGGGTTTGAGAAACAGAGATAAACAGCACCACATGTGCCCTGGGGTCAAGCCTGCACACAAAACCGCTGCAGGGCAGCTGCTAGTGGAGCTTGGTGGAGGACCAGGAGTTCCACAGGTCAGGCTGCGGGCAGCCAGAGCCTGTGATCACAGAACAGGCACTGGCACCACTTTTGTCCACAGCTAGGCTGAGGTAAGGCAGGGCACATACACTCATAAGCAGTTATGTAGTCTGGCTAGCTGGGAGATGTCTTCTTCATTCCAGAGGCACTGAAACAGAGACTAGGGGGTATGATCACACCCTCAGTTCACTCTGAAGAATGAGGAAGAGGTGAGGACCTCTGCAGCAAGAGATTCTCCAATCCTACTGCCTTCACATGCAGAAAGCAACATGAAGCAGAGTGTGAATCACAACAGAGGTTCTTCTCCCAAAACTCTGCCTCTGGAGCATCTTGGGATTATTTGATTTCTTATAGTTCTGGGAACCATGACTTCTAGCTCTTATCCTCAGTGGCTGTTAGACCATATCCTTTGTCCCTTCTCTCTACTGTATTAACTTTCTTCCTATCTTTTCACACCATCGATCAGCTTGTGTCCCAGATAATTATTTTTTTTTATTGTTCTTAGCTTTAGTTTAGCCTAAATATCATTAAATTTTAATGGTCCTAAAATGGCCCCCCAGAAAGAAATGTATAGTTAATTATTTAGCATCCTGAACAATATAACAGCTCCTCTAAATTGCTGAGTTACCTTCGAACTTCACTGTTCCTCCTTCCCAATTAGATTATTGCCTTCCAATATTTCCTTGTTTCTCCATTTATACTTTTTTATGGACACTATTTAATCTTTATCTTATCTCTGAATAGAGTAAATCTTTCCTTTGTACTATCTCTCCAAAACCATGTACAGATCATGCAGGAACAACTGGCAGAACACGTGTCAACTGAGTGAATCCAGCTGCAATGCTAATGTGGGAGTCAAGACAGTGGCACATGTTATCTTTACCCCCTACACCATGCAGCCCTAAGAAAGAGAGTTATCCTTCCCCTTCCTCTTCCTCCTGGTAAGTCTATGCCCATACATTTACTACTGAAATTATGCACAATGAATGTGAAGAAAATGCTGCAACACATTTAGAAATCCAAGTTTGCAGTTTCTGATTTCTGCAAAAGCTTTCAGATCTTAATTCCCTTCTGGTTTGTCATAATTTAGTCAATTACTCTCTATCAAGACTTTATTTTTACTAGGCCATTTTTTTTGGCATAATGACTAATTGACTGATAACAGCAACACTAGTTGCTAGCAAGGCCCTGAGAGCTGCTGCTTGCACTGCTCACAAAGCACTGCATGCTTAGGATGCGCCTACATGCAAGGTGCCTGTGCAACAGAAATGCTTTAGGCTCAAAGATCTTGTGTGTCCTGACCCCAAAGATCAACACCTTGCAGCATGATCTTGTCTGGCAAGTGCCTGATTAGCCACAAAACAAGGCAAGAAATCAACAAAAAATACACAGAAAATGTGCAGGAAAAGAGAAATGGTGCGCAAAGGGAATCTGATTATCACATGGTGGTGGGCACTGTGCCAGGAAGAGCATGCCAGGACTCAGGCAACCTGACACAGTCTATTGTTCATTGGAAAGCACAGTAATAATTATATTATTAAGAATATTATATAATATTTCAACATATCAAAGCAGCATGTGAAATACCTGCCCCAGGAAGAAGATGCCATTCTTCTACAAGGATAAACGGCAGTGCGTATCACTGCCAAACTGATAGGTGTGACTGCCCATTAAGGGCAGGGCAGAAACCCATCCTTCTATACCAATTCTCAGTAAGCCCTGAAGATCACAAGGCAGTGTTTGCAAAGGCAGCAGCCAAGGAAGTAAGATGCAAATTTCTAAGCTGACTATGGCGTGGATTGTCAACATGTGTGTACGTTCAGATACACAGTGTGCCTCTGGGAAGAGGCACCTGTGCTAGCTTCACAGGGCATGCATATCTCTACACAGCACAAAGAAGTTAGCTATGGTCCAGGGTGGAACAGCCTTTCCCTTTCTGCTTCTGGAGCTGGATCATCTGGAGACAATTTGGGCCTGGTGTTGCATAGCGTGATACAGAAACACATACTCTGACATCCTCTGACAGTATCTGAAACCTCCAAGGACTTTGACTGTTGTGCTTTTTCTGAATAAGATATAGCAGGTAAATCAGACTTGGGTGAACCCTGCACTACGAAATAGAGCGACATAAGACAACAGAGCAGAAGACATGTTTGTATAGTACAGAAACCTGAGCCACATTTGTACATGGGACAGACACTGTCAGAGCTGTTCTGGGCAGATGGGGGAAGCTAGAAACGGTTAGAGGAATTTGTGCGCCAGATTTTCCCCCCGCATGGCACAGAGCTCCATCCCCATGGCAATTCCTGAAGAACATCTGGAATAATTGGGTTGACGGGAAGCTGGGATAGGCCCAGGTAATCTGCTGCTGTATGGATCTCTTGACTATTGCTTTGCTTCCTAGTAAGACAGGACCACAGGAGCAGGAGGGGGTTCTTTGGCCTCATGACCACATTGGAAGCAAGGCCAAGGCACTCCAACTGAAATGGGGTGAAATGCCATGACCAGACCCCTAGGTGTGATAGAGGCTGGAAATAAAAGATAGATAGCTAATTCAGAACCTGTGTAACACCTTGATGGCTCATTATAAACATGTGTTGCAGAATAGCACTTTGAGTCATCTGACTGGAAGAGCTTCTTGGCTGCTAGAGCTGCCAGAACTCTATGTCATACCTGGGATTTCTGATTACGGTAGTTAAGCACTACAGCAGCAAATTAACAACTTCACAGTACCAACCTGTTTAATTTATAACCTTTCTAAGGATCAGCTATCGTGAAGATGTGAGAATGAGAGCAAAAGGCCAATCTTTTAGGTTAAATTGCACTATTATCACTCAGCTCCCATGCAGAGGGCAAAGAGTAATCTGCCATGGCAACTTCTGAAAAACAACAGATTGAGGTATGCCTGAACTGTGGACTTCTTTAGAGGCTTGGTAGTTTCCAGATATATGGAAAATACCAGTCCCTTCACTGCTTCACAGCAATACAACCACTTACTTCATAAACATTAACTTCATAGCACCTTAAACTTTATACCAACCACTTGCTCAGGAAAAGAAACTCTCCTCTCTTCTCCTTTCACCTCAGCTGTTATAATTGTCCTCCTTCCCATTTCCCTACTCCTTTGTTTTCTAATTCCTATTATTCTTTTATTCTCCATAGCCCTCTTGCTCTTTTCCCTCAACTGCATTCATGATGGCATGTTCACCAGAGGATGCTAAACCAGATAAATATGAAGTCTGGGGACAAAAAAATCCTGCTGTATGTTTCAGGGATCCCTAGAATCATAGACTGTAATACAAGTTTCCCTCCACTCTGACTTGTTCTATAGGAGAACATAAGTACAAGTAAACCTTAAAACCTGAAAAAGAAAGAGCACAAGAAGCATCTGGAGACATTGCCAATTCAACCAAGGGCTCCAAATCAGAAACAACTGACCAGTTGTGTGAGCAATGTTGTAAATGGGAGTTTCTTTTCTTTAGATCAATGTAGGATGGAAGAAATGCTACAGAAGTTTTACTTACTGAGATCTTTGTGAAAATATACAGGATCAGTGAAAGGACTGACAGGTAAACCTGAATCCGTTTCCCACCAAAACGCTTCTTCAGATACTCTGGCATTGTCACCACCTGCAGGGGAGGAGTTGAGGTTTCAGGTAATGGGGAACACACATAAAGCAAATTAGAAGTTTTTTGCTACTCAGACACTAAGAGTGGAGCTCAAAGGGAGAAGAGCTGCAAATGCAGTTGCAAGGAAGTGTAGCTCTGGGAGTCACAGGAGAACACGGAAAGAGTACCACATACTTCTCAGCTCAGATCTCTGAACAGACTCCTTACTTTTCAAATATATACACACATAGTACAGTTCTAGTATACTGGGATCTCTTGCCATTCATAATGGCTTTGCAACATTCCAGAACTGATCCACAAACACGAGCAGCAAAGAAAAGCATACTGTTTTGACTTACCCCAGCTTTGATGTAGATGGGTACAAACAGCCATCCTAGAACAACCACAAATATCAGAGCCTGCAGCCAAGACAAGATCAGCTGAATTAGTCTCCTCTCTCTAGCTAGTACTTCCAAAGCCTATTTATCAGGCCTAGTAGCAGCTAGAGACCATTGAAACCACATAAACCTGTCTGTTGTGGGGGTGAGCTGGGAAATATTAAGGAAGGTTAAGTCTGCTACCTGAGACCTATTTACTAGCATCTTGATCTCAGAGCCACTAACGCAGGATACCTTCCCACCCAGAATCAAGTATGCTGCAATGGTGTGTTGTGACATCTGAAAATCTAGGTACTGGTGAGAGTAGTACTTCTTTTGGTTATTATTGTGATCATTAACTGCCTTCTGCACTGGTCTCTCTGGATGGCTGTATGTTTCACAACAACCCCACGTACTGTACAGGATCTGCCACATGCATTTTGTGAAATATTTTGTATTCCCACATTACCTTTTCATAATATATTTTGTGTCACCAGGTGTATTTTGTGAATTGTAGATCTTACTGTATTGCAGTGTCACAGTTTTCCGACTTATATGGCTAGCAACTGCTTGTCTGATACAGAGTCGTACAGATTTAAATGGACAAATCTAGAACAAAATCCTGCTCTCAGAGTTGCACTCTGCATTATGCTGTCCATGAGGCTTAAAGGGCTTTTTTAACTATATCTTTTAAGTTTTGCCCTTAGATCAAGACTGTAAGATGGACAAGAAATACTGGGTCAGCTTCTGCTGTCACACTAACACAAATCAGAAATAATTTCAGTGGAATAACAGTGATACATAAGGCGGTAACAGTCAAACTTAGTATTTCTTTTCAGAGGAGAATCACATTATACAATCAAGAGCAATATTTGCACCATATCTATTAATCTGTACGCCAGTTCCACCGTAAGTAATAAAACTTAAAAAAAAGTCTTAAGTAATGAATTATGCAGTGTATCTGCTCAAATACACACATGCATCATTGCTTCTTCCTAAACAACAATTGTAGTACACTGTGTATTGATATTAGTCCACAGACAATCTCCTGGGAGATGAAGTGTTAGAGGTAGGTATGTTTGACGAAGGATATGGGTCCTAAAGCTTTGAATACCATGAAATTCTGAGCAATGCTTTTTCTGTTTTGTTTTGCTTAGTTTTGGTACAAAGAGAAGGGAAACCAGGTTTGGTACGGAATTAGTGTAATCAAATAACAAAAGATGACAGATTAACTGTGCACATCTCTTAGAGTTCATTTTAGCCTTTATCCTTCTCCTTAAATATTTATATCGTACAAGTACTTGATTATTTGTAGCAACCATCTACTTGCTAAGGGAAAAAGCCAAATCCCTGAGGGTGGTATGCATCTTTCCCTGTGTAGAATTAAATGCAAGGGAAGTATCGACCTATGTATGCTCATTAAATTCTTTGTGCCATGCTAATCCCTTCCGTGCAGCTGAATTAAGCAGAACAAGGGCATTATTACCCACACCCACAGTGCTTGAGAATACAAGGAATGGACTGAATCAGCTCATGTAAACCTCCATGCTGTTGCAGTTAACACCACTGCTGGTACCCCAAGTAGTTAAGATAAAGTCAGCTTTGATATCTCTACCCTAGTCTGCAACCATAAGCAAAACACACATAATTAAAGGAAGGTGAAACTAAAGAGGAAAAGATTTTTTGAATGCAGGTGGTTGCGAAGGATGCGTAAGGTTTCTTACAGCCTGTGACGAAATCGGAGCCCCTTCAACAATTCTACACAGCAAAGTGCTGTAAAAAATACTGTGGATTACAAAACTGATAAGCTCTGCCCAACATCCTGCAGTCTGAAAGTGCTCTTTACAAATACTTTAAAAGTTACCGAAAGATACGCATAGAGAAGAGAATCCACTGATTCATTTGGATCAAACACTCTCTAAAAAGCCTCCTTCAACAGAAAAGGGACATTTTTCCCCAGTGGCTTGAACAAGGACCAAGGAGGATGAGCTAAATAGTAGATTACATTGTCACTTACTAGTTTGTACAGCAAACAAGTGTTGCCAAATGCAAAGTTGGACAGCCTAAATTATTAGTCAATGTTATTTTGATTAACCTCAGCAGAAAATCTGATGTCACAAATATGTTTGTTTAAATGCATGCCACTTACATTCCATTCATATCCTCCGATGGCAATTCCTCCATGTGCTGCTGTTCCTGCTATTCCCACAAAATGTCCACTGCCAATGTTACTGGCAAATAGAGAAGCACCAATCTAGAAACAGAAAGAACAATATTTGGCTCTTAGGTCCTGCTCATGGTAACTTGAAAAAATCACATTCATTTGGCATTTTGAACTCACGCCCATCTGTCATCAAAGGGTGATGATAAGAATGATTGACAACTAACTTTCTTGACAACTTTCAAGACTCTCTCTTACTGTTCCCCCTCAAACCTGACACTCTAACCATCATATTTACAACGATGAGAAAAAATAGGATGTTGCATAGGACTTCTTCCAGCTGAATTAAATGGTTTATTACATAAATATAGATTTTTAAATATTTGCAAAATTTGACTGACATTTGGATGATATCCAAAGAATTAGGAAAGACTGTGATCTGTCTTTCTCAAGTAGGAAACCATAAGTGCATATCCACTTGTCAAACTGGCACTCGCTATTTCATATTCCACAGTCTGTGGAGCTAAATGTATTACTGGTGAGAGCTGAACAGACTTGGTACTTGGTTCACTTTCAGTCAAAAAATATGCAATTCCTGAGTTCAATTCTGAAAGCTGCATGGGAGAAATATCTGCTGAGAAAGTGCTTCTGGAAGATACAAACACCAGCAGATCAAGGAGTTCTGTTTAAGAAGTGCTGGATCTCCAAGAACCCAAATATTAGGCATTGCTGAACGGGGAGAGATTCAACAAAAAAGAGCAGTTTATGCTGGATTACAGATGGGGAGGAGTCATTCACAGAAGAAAGTGTGTCAAAAGATCTAATTCTCTATCAAACAGCTCAGGCAATACAAAAGATAAAGAGAAAAGGTAGGAGCTTCATTTCCTCAAAATGAAACTCTTAAAGGCAGAAGAAATGCCTAACAATGATTTACAGGGTCAGACACTGAGGGATGCAGGGTGAGAATTCAAGCATGAAAAAGAGGCTGGACTGGGTATTGTGAGCAGAAGACATATGAGCTGGAGTAGTTCTGAGATGAAAAGAGGCGAGTGAATGTTTTTTTTATTCACTTCTATCTTTCCTTTATATCTTCTGAAAGCTATGAAGAAAAAAGATAAATAGGGTTAAAAATCAAAGAAAAGGCAGTAGGCAAAAGAACCTCTGCTGACCAGCTTCATTTGAGGTAGATCTCTCATGTTGAAAGATCCCAAGGTGCTTAAAAATAGGTTTTTTAGACGTAGGAATGCAGAAGCTGCATCCAGCACATTCTTATATAGTTTCCAAGCGCAGGTGGTTGGAATATGTTTTGAGTCACCGTACAAAAGGGAGAAATATTCCTTGTCTGCAATTCACTGGGAGATTTTTAGGGTCCTAAAATATATATAAAGCGAATAGTTAAAAATTTCCAGGTCTACAGTCACTGCAGTGAGTTCTTTCAGTAGCAGTAAAAATCAGTTAATCTTCCCAAGAGCACAGGGACAACTGTCTAAGATTCAGGAGCATAAAAAGGATTTCAGTTTAGAAATCCACCTTTGAATAACAGATTTATTCTATAGAGCTATGCTAGAGCCAGGAACAGCAACTCTCAATCCTGACCTCCAACCACAAGATAGATCCCCCTTCCCAAGTTTCCATATGCAATGTACAAATAAAATTCATCAGAGGATTCCACTCCTTCTTTTCCAAGCTTACTTTTTTCTCCTTTCCTCAGTTTGATCTCTTGATTTCTTCTAGTCTATTTGCAGTCAAACTGTTCTTTTGCTGTGACAGGACATTTATGTCTCTGAGTTCACACAGTTCTGCAGTTCTGGATTATTTTTTCTTCCCTTTTTTTACACATTTCTAGAAGCCGGTTGTGCCCTACAGAAATGTAACCGGTTTGTCATATGACAGATATTTCTACAGGAATGATAAGTGTTGCAACAAGCATTAGCAAACAAGTCAGAGAGATCACTGGTAATAAAGAAAACCTTTTCTTCTAACCTCTTTGTGACAGCAGCTGTGGTTTCCCAGCAATGACCATGAAGAAACAAGAACCATTTATACCAAGCATTAGCACTGTTCTCCAGTGCTTTCTCTGGAGATGAATAATTAAACTTAAATCTAGGTTACTAGAAGTGCAATCACCAGAAAAGATTAACCACATTAATATCTGATTTTATTTAATGTGTTCCCTCTCCTGCTTCAATAGCTCAGAATGTTCTGCAAGCAGATCCACCTAACAAAAGCAGCTAATGAAGATCTTGAAGAACTGAGAGCTGTAGTAACTTTGGCTCAGTGCCTGGTGCCCCAGGCCATACTGTAGCATTCATTGGCAGTGCTGTGTTCCCAACTCTGCCCAGAGGACAACTGTATTGAAAGAAAACCGTGAAACCTAACCAAAACAATGCAAAACTACCAACATCTTTAGGGCCAGCATAAGGACAAAACAATGTGAATGCAGATACCACACTAAATTCTCTTCTTAAGGAACAACCAGTGCAGCAGAACTGTAAGATCAACACACACAAATACGGATGCAATTTAAAACATGTGTTTTTATTGTTATGTAGACATGGAAAGACAGCTGGGAAAACGCCTGTTACCCATACAGCTGTAGCATGGTTAAAGCAAGAGGAGTGTTTACCAACTGTGCTTGTACCCTGTTAGCTGCTGATAACCAGAGGGGAAAGAGAAATTCCTGATTTGCCACAGCAGTACTTTAAGGCTGCGGAAAGAAGGCAGATGGGCTCTGGGTCCAAGCTGTCTTGCTGAAGAACTTAGTGCTGTGGTATTTTTGTACTGAAATGGCTGTTTACTGGAATTGCTTGATTTGCCATTGGAGATGCTGCAGTAGACCTGTGCATGACCTAAAGAACGCTGAGCTGAAACTGGGGTGGACAGAGGGAAACAATTCTTAACTGTTCTCAGTGAATGTGCTAGTGAATTGATTTTTAAAACAAATCTATGAGGAAGAGTAAAGAAGAAAGCTGTCTGAAAGGAACAAAAGCTATTAAGAGGAATACGAAAGAGAGTACAAAAACCTGAACTAACCTGAGAAAAATGTGGAACATTAACTCTTTTAAAATATTTTAAGAGATCAGGTTTTAACAAAAGTTCTCTGCTCAGGAAAAGTATCACTACACTGCAGACAGATGATCAACACTATGTTTTTTCCATGTTATTCATTAACAGTTTCACCTTGCTCTTTTCATTAACTTGAGGATGCACTGACAACCCAGTGCTTGCTGTTCCAAATCATGTGCAATGTGCTCTTCAAGTAAGTGACCACAGCAGTGACAGCATGCAGATTTTACAGTTTATGGCTGAAAAACATCCTATGTCCCTCGTGTCCACTTTCCTGTTTGAAAGTGCTAGCTCGGTATCAAACTCTTTTCCCCATCCCAAGCACACCTTACCTGTGGCCTTTAGCCCCTTTACAGAGAACAGCAGAGGCTGCCTTACATCAGCAGGAGGTCACGAGCCTTGCCCTGAGGTATCACTTATCCCAAGGGTTACCTGCAAACCTCTCTTCCCTGAGCAAATTTCTCCTTCCCTTGTTGAGAAGTGATCCTTGACACTGTCCATGCTTTTCCTTAACTCACAATTCTTCCCTGCAACATGTGACTGATGGAAGAACATAATTTTTCCTACCTGAAAACTTAGGAAAAAATAAGTTCCTACCTTTCACTTTGGGAAAAGCAGTATATTGCTTACAATGAAATATTACTGCCACCCCTTCAAGGCTTTGAGATCCAAATAAAGAAGAGTACGTTTTTATTCTGCTTTCCCACTTGCTCTGCAAATTCTATGATGTATTGCATTATTGCCAAATCAAAACACATTTATACACTTCCCCATTCAGTAAGCAAGAGAGATGGATACACTACACACAACAAATGTGTATAGTCTTCCAACAAACCCTACAGCTGTTGGAACAACACAGTTGCAAGCAGGCTGATCTGACACCTTTCCATCTTTGTCCTCTGAGACAGAAACAACACCTCCTGTCCAGCTGGAAAATTCTGATGGATTCTGCAGAAATCTGTTGCATTGAACTTTTCCGTATCTACCAGAGCTTTGATTACTTTTTTTGATTACTTCGTTACTCTTCTTACTCTGAAAACTATTGATTCCATATTACTTTTTGCATGGAACTTGACAAAATAAGTTAATTTCTTAGTCCACTTGACCTAAGAAAAGGAAACACAAATCTTATTCATATCAGAGTTGTCTTTCCTGGCTCCTCATAGCAGTGTCCGACTCAGCAAATGGCAAGAATTCTGAGAATATGTAAAACTTAAATGGATGCAGAGATGAGAGAAATAGTGCCAGTGGCCAGTCCTGATGGCCATGACAATAAGCCACGGAGAGCTGAAGCAAAAATCTGTTGGGTTTTTTTCCTTAATTCTTACCTGTCTCACAAAGATCAACACATCAGTGACACCAAACAAGCTGAGTTACATTTCTGTTTAAAGTGTACTATGTCCTTGACTCGGCATGCCTCCTACTTACTATGCAGCACATCTTTCTAACCATAGCTGGACTTCAGATGCCCAGCAGATACTCTTTGTCCTATTAGCGTTTGTGCCTCAGGAACTGAGGTATATAAGGTAACCCATAATTTTTTGCAGACAGGTGTGTCTGCAAAACTACAGAACCTGAGGAGGAAACTTCAAAAGCAGAAGAGCTGCAATATTGGGGGGGTTTAATTATTTATTTAAATTATGCATTAAACCCTGTAAATCCTGTGAGAGTGGCTGCTACGAAAAAAGACTGTTCTCCAGGAACAGATACTTCATGTCCTACAGTGGTAGAAAGCATTTTGCTGAACCTAACTCCCTCATCTAACAAAAGGAGCTAAAGTTCAGTTTGCAAGGCCCACAGTTACAAAATTGTCACTTTCCTTGAGCTTCTCTGTGTCTTTCTGGCAAAAGCAGAGCTGGTTATGAGCATATGTGCCACACACGTCTGTCTTGAACACATTTCCCTCAGAGCCCGAGAGACCAGAACCAGTTTCTTGAAGATTCTTCTCTCATTTTCTGTAAAAAGACTGTGGAGAGGACACTGCCTTTCATACCATGATGATTAACCAACGATGATCTCAATTTCTGGCAATCAGTGAGAATGTGATTCTATACCTTGATCCCTATTTAACTACTGGAACTACTGAGTTGGCACATCCACAGCACAAGGCCAGTGATCCCACTGAACTAACACCGAGTGACCCGTTATGCTGGCCGAACAGCCTGAAAAGACTCTGGGCTTGGTTCTGCAAAATGCTTCATGAATTCTGCTGGAGCCAACAATTGGAGCCACAGCTGGACAGATTTGGCCAGGATAAGTGTCCTGCTCCTACTTTATACATTGAGCAACTGAATCTCAATAACAGTTTTGCCAGTGACTAATATGCAAAATCCATATCAAAAGTGGGACTAACCTCCAGTCCTTCATTACCAGGGTGTCCTCTAATCTACTAAACAACAGCTATTATACAATTTCTGTGAACTGAATCCCTGTCCCAGGCTCATCAGTAAGAGATCCTAATACACTGCTAAAG
>NW_009938862.1:0-22811 GCF_000696875.1 Nestor notabilis | reverse complement strand
CTTTCCCTGTGAGGTCAGAAAAGCCACTTCTGCCTGCCCTGTAGAGCACAGAACATACACAACCACTGAAAAATACTATTATTTGAAGGGAATTCAACTTTTCAAGTGTTTCAGAAAGCAGTTACACAGCAAGGGGCCTTATCCTGAATTGCAGGGAAGAAATATGATAAATAAGAGTCCACTCACAAAACAACTTCCCTCACCCTGCCTCCCATCTACACTCTGTGGAAATGCATCTGGGCTTTCCAGAACCATGCCAAGCTAGTCCTGATGTGGCACAACAGAAAAGTCAAAGCATAAAAGAAGTAAAAAAGTACACACAGTACTAGCTGGTGCAGAACTGAGATCACATCTTTGACTGAACTTTCTATACTTTCATTGGTTTCCAAGTCATTCCAACCCAGTTTGCACTGGGTGATGGACATCCTATCTACCTGCTAAACCGTGGGAATAGGTGTTTTGGAATCTCTCCTTATCCAAGGCAAACTTTGCAAGGTGGTGCTGCTGACTTGGTATTTAGTTTGTGGTTTGAGTGCTTGCCCTTTGTTTATTCTGAGTGATACCAGGAAGAATAGCAAGAAGGGTTTATTTTTATGGTGCAGAAAGATGCTCCTGGCATTCCAAAGGGAAGGCCCAAAGGGGTGGTCTAGGACTCCACTGATGACTAGCATTTCATCCATGCTGAGCTCACAGAGTTTGGGAAGGAGAGAGAGATGAACCTAGCAGCAACCACTGCACCCTGGGGCCATTCTTTTTGTTTCCCACCTGGAGTATTGGAGCTTGCTGAATCTGTTGGGTTTGTGCTGGCAGAGAACTCACTGTTAGATAATCTTCCCTGGGCCTTAGGGGATTCATTAGGAGTTCTCAGTGCCACTGCACAAGACAGAAGTTTTTTATGGTGAGTCTTTCCTGCCTTGTTTCTTCCGTCTTAATTTACATCTGCACAAAAGGGTATTCATATTCACCCTTGACAGGCATACAAGAATTGCACAAGATTAAAACCAGCCCACAAACTAAAGTGATGGTTAAGCAAAGTAATCTGTTTGGGTTTTTTCTCTCCTCCTAGGAGAGAGAGAGGATTTATCTTAAAATAACTTGGAAACTTTCTCTTTCCTCGATCTTCCAATGGAACCTGAATTTTCTTAGATCTACTATACCAAATGAGGAACTTTTTACTGTCATCGGTCTTTAATCTTTCTATGTCAATAAAAAGGCCCAAGCCTTCTAAAGGCAGAGAGCAGCTCCCTGAAGCACGAAAAGACTGAAAGATGTGTAGGGATTTCTGCAGCCCACTTTAAGAAGATTCCTAAATTGTTAGACAACAAATATTTACTCTCTCTCTCTCTGACCCTGTAACTGAATCCATGGGAGTGGAATCTTGAATCAAAAGTCTTAATGAAGTGCAAAAACAATTTCGGAGAACGAAAGCAAGATCAGGAATGTTGAGGATTTCCATTCAAGAGCATGGAAGCATGTACAGTACAACCAGTACAGAAAATGCAGGTTTGTCCAAGTTTTCTTCTGTTCCAAGAGGCCACACTAAATAGACTGTATGGTCTGAAAGAAATAGATAATTGTTTCTAATACCGTTTCTGCCACAGGCCTGATGAATGGCTATGATCATGTTTCATTATCCGTGACTCCTTTTCTCCACCTTAGAAGAGAATACAGATCCACAGAAGAAAACCAATGCAAGTCACAACCTTTGAATAAATTTAAACTGCATTTTCCAATAACGAACTTATCACAATATTTCTAGGATTGTCTTTTTCCACTGACCAGAACTTGTTACAAAAAGTGGGAACAACAGAGCAATTCAGGGAGAAATTCCAGTGAATCAATTCTTCTCTGTGATAACCTCACAATGAGACAGCTTCTTTGAGTGCAGTGAAAGGAATAAGAAGTTTTAAGGTGGGCTGAAAGGCAAAGTACTGCATTTGTCTGCACTGACATTACCAAAGTATTTAGGTTCAAACAAGTTGTTCACATAATCAAGATAGCTGAGATCTCAACACAGGCAACTTCCCCAAGACTTTTGCCTGCCTATCAATCAGGTGGCTTTTGTTGTGCAGTTTGCCCTGTGTCACCACAGCTAGAGAAAGAGTTTGAAGTGCATCTACATGAAATAGCCACCATAGTCTCAACAGTATTCTAGAGATACTTAATATTTAAAGACTAGACATAATCATATGGAAGTGGATACACACATACAAATGCTTTCTGTATATAGACAACGTATAGCACTCACCGGCCACCAAACCATGCTTCGTCCAGCCAGGAAAAATCCACCTACTGTGCCTCGGTTGGTTGAGAACATAGCCTGGGAGAAAAGAAAGAAGGAAAGAAATGAAGAAAGATTGAATCATATTTGAAGTACAATAGTCAAGGTATCCACAGACTAGAACAAACAGCTGGAAGGAAGGGATAAAATACATGGGTAAAGTGAAAGAAATAAACAGAGTGGCTAAAAAGAACAAACATGATGAAGAAAACAATACAACTTGAACAATGAGGCCTGTATCTAGGTGTACATTAACCATTCAAGCTCCACTGCTTCACCTTTCATTACAGTGCCAAACATTAAAAAGAAATCAAACCAAAAAAAAAGATCACTGAAATAAATAAAACTGCATATGAGCACTTCATCAGGGCTGCCTTTGATTTCCAGCATCAAAAAAGACTGTAAGTTGCAAGTTCATTAACAGAAAGTGTGCAGCTCTATCTAGCCCCAGCAGATATTGATAAAAATCTGTTTTCTCGTAGAAATATCAGCATTGTACCCACTTCTCTCTAAAGTTCAAGAAAAGAAGCCAACTAAAATTGCCTTTTCACACACTCATTTTGTATTAGTCAAGGGATGGGCTTTAAAAGGAAGCTTTGTCCGGTTTTTGTTAATGACCCTGATCCAAATGATGGATTCTCATTGTCTCTTCTGAGGGACTTTGAACAGGCAAATAAAGAAAGAAGACTTGGGAAAATTAGCTAGTTCTTTTCTTCTTCCTTTCAGAAGAAAGGAAGTAAATACAATAGGTTTACATTTAACTACACACAGCAACCGAGAAATTATTTGTCAAATAAAGAGGACATTGTTGCCAGAAAGGAATTACCCAGCACATAAGTGCCTGATAAGCCATAGATCAGCCCTTTTTTGTCACAGACCTTTAATATGAAGTTCAACTACAGCAACATCCAGACCTTGGTGGCAAAGCCCCAGCTCCCTCCCACAGACAGCAAAGCGTTCAGGTACACTGAGGGCTGCAGAGCTTTTGCTACCTTTTTTGGCATCTACCACCATGATGAAGAGGTAAAGAAAAGGTTGTGTCCTTTTTGTGTAGAGTCTAAATCTTTCGTGCTCCTCAAAACATTGCCATGCTGCTAGAAAGGGATGTTTGCTTTGCAGCTGACTTCTCCGCACTGTGAAATAGACCCCTGCGATGCTCCTGGCAAGCAAAGGATTTCTGAGGCACAATGTCTCCTCTCTGCTTGTTAACGGCCAGGTGTTTGGGTGACCAGGAGAGCTTCCCCAGGGAAATGAAATTTAGTGACATTCCGCTGCTTACAGCTTTGTAGCTCACACTATTTGCCTATCACCTTCAAACACCTCAGCTCTGAGGTTACACCTATAGGACGGTATCTGCCTTTCTCCATCAGCTGTGAAAGCACCATGCTTTGTTTTCGGATTAGGCACAGCGTTTTCCCTTGCAGTCCTCAGCATATTCAGCATTGCCAGGGTGAGGGCAGGAGGCACCAGTCTGTGCATAGATCATGAACAGAGTCATCACCTCACATCAGTTCTCACTGCAGCCCCAGTGCTCTGCAGTGCTAAACCCCATCTACTCACCTGCTTCCTAATAGAGACCCCAGCTGGCCTGATATTTACTGATCTGACCTCTCAGCTCCTTCCCCACACACACCTCACCACTCCACTTTCCCCCTAGTTCCATTCATCCACCTAAATGGATGTCTCCCCAGGTTGCCATCCCCTCTCCAGTAAATACCCACATTTTCCCTACCATGCACTTATCAACTCAGTTAAGCACCAAAATCTTTATACAATTATACAATGTCATTTACTGAGCCATTTTCTCAAGATCCTCTAAACTACCTGCAAATAAAATCAAATAAAATAAAATAAAATAAAAATAAAATAAAATCCCAACCTACCCATAGTCCCACTGCCAGGACTACCAAAAAGTAGATGACAATAACAGAGATGTCTGCAGCATTGTTGATCTTTATGTCGGATTCCATCCTGGCTGCTTCTCTGGCTGTCTTCTTCTCTCCTTATGTGTTTCTTGCAGAGTTCAGGTTAATGATAAACTGTTGTCATCCCCTAAGTCTTATATAATATATAACTTCAGATTCACTTGTCCCCCATGGAACACAAGCATGGGACACAAGTTGAAGCTGCTGCTTTTCCTCAGACGACAATTCCTTCCCAAATATTGCTGCTCGATGTTACAGGTGCTTGCAGATTTCAGAGTTCAACTGCCCTGCCAAAGGTGCTCAGCATTTTAACATCCAGGAGCGGATGTCTGAGAAGGAATGAGGACGGAAAGGAGTGGCTTGGCTGCAATAAACCCGCATATTTACCTCACTGTGTTTGAATACTGGTGTGCTTTTTTTTCTAAGTGGTTGTACCTGTAAGTCTAGTCATGGAAGATGCAGTTCTCTTAGGTGATGATGGCAAGCAATTATCTGTGAGGAGGAGTGACCTGGCATCTGGGGAAAACCCAGGGGTCCAGGAGCTGGAACACCCTCTGTGTCATCTCTCAGCTCGGCAGCGTTACTCCATGGAGAAACAGCCCTGTATTTCTGGGAAGACAACTAGAAGCTGCCTACATCTCTCACATGTATACAAGCAGAGATGCTAGTGAACCACAAGACATAGACCCAGGAGCTTACTGTGCTGAATTTCAGGGTGTTTAGACCGTGGTGTTGGTTCTTTCTATTGTAGCTAATCAGCTTCACATTCAAATAAGTTCAAAGTTCATCAGAGCCTGGGTCTGTTCTCCTTTTATTTGTTCCTCTGACTTCAGAATCAAGCTAAGCAAAATAACTGATCACAAAGATGTGAACGCGCTGATTATAACAGATCTTCACAGCTCTTAATAAAGAAGCTTCCCCAAACGATGCCTGTGATCCTCTGTTTGAGCTAGAAGAGGTCAGAAAAATCCAGGATATTTAGAACAAGAGACACTTCTGAGCTCTGAGAAGATCTGAAAGTTCTATTCTCTGGTTTATACTAGGGAATCATTATTTATTTACAGCTGACTAGGCTGCCTTTTGAAAGCAAAATGTTACCCTGAAGTCACACTGAGCAGAACAAGCAGTACAGTACATGGAAAGCACAACAGGTTTGGCTGATCGTGCAATGGTTATTTCCTTGGGAGCTGAAATGGAGGTCTGGCACTTTGCTCGTTGGCAACGCGTTTTTCTTAGGTAAACTACCCTTTGGTAACTGTGGCTAATAAAAAGCACCAAAGTCTAAGAAGCTATAATAAAGTGTGATTGCTTAAAAGGATAAAATAAAATCTCACTAGTGTTTCAGCATCTAAACTCTTATAAAACAGTCCTGTCCTCTGATAGTTCAGGCATCTCTCCCAAAACACATTCTTCAGTTTGTCCTACAGCGCTGTGAAACGTTAGCTTTAAATCCAACAGAGAAAAAATTAACCCTGGAAGCTGCTGAGCATCCAAAATTCCCATTAGCAGCAACCTTCCCTGCTGTGTATTTCAGTGGAAAATGAAAGACTTATTTACTAACCTTAATTATCAGGAAACAGTTTGCCTAAGATAGGCTGTAGATGGCACTTCTTTACAAAGAGTGGCATAGATTCCTGTGGGTCCTTGCAACTAACAAAAAGGTTGGTTTTCATGAATTCCATTTCTGCATCAGTCTGCAGAGGTCAAGCAAAGAAAACATTAGACAGGAATTTATCCACTATAATTTATCTTGAGTTCTCATCCAGACCTCTGCAAAAAAACAGAGCTCAGAGGCTAAGAAATGCTGCAGTCTCCTGTCCACAGCTCCTACCATGGCCACATCAACATAACTTCAAGGTTTGAAACAACACTGGAGAATCAGTGTCTAAAAAATAATAATCATGCAATTCCTATCTTTATGTACAGTAGAAACATACTTAATTTTGTTTTCTCTCTGAAGGCCACAAACCCAAACTAAACAATCTCTACAAGACTGTTAAAAAAAGGGGAGGCAGCTTTGTCAAGGCCCTTAATTTCTCACCTCCACATCCTCATATCTGCAGTCCAAAGAGAAGCCTTGAAGCATTATACTCAGCAGATTGTTGGTGTAGTAAATTAATCACTTCATTAATCAAATGCACATAAATGGTCTCTGAAAGGTCACCCAAGTTCACAGATTTGAAAAAGGCTGAACCTACCTTTGTATTAAAGCTTTCAAAGATAAACATGAGTAAACCTCCTGATATGAACGGTGAACTTCGCATCAGGAGACAATGATAACCTCTTTTTCTCCCACTCAGCTAGCAGGGTGTTTCAGTGGGTACTCTCATCATCCTGAAGTGTGTGGTCAAACAAGTGAGGGCTTCGATACTAGACAAAATGACAAATAATTTGATATACGAGGAAATTTCTCTACTCTTTCCTGTCAGCCACACCAATGCATTGAAGTAAGAGAGATCTTAATAGGAGTGAGAAAAACAGTTAAAGTAGCATAACACAGTACCTGCAATCCATGCCTGTGACTGCTTCCCTCTGGATCAAGTCTGCTGCCATTTACCTTGTCATGAATATGTCTGTTCATACCTGAAGAGACAAAACAGACAATGGACAAGAGCACAAATACCTACAGAATGGTGTACTAACTTGTTCAAAATCACACTCCAGATTACTGATGAAGACCAGAGTTATGTCATGGATTTGCACACCCAAATTCGTGAGGGCTGACAGAGGCACCACTGTCTGATGGGGCACAGGGCAGTACATGAACTGCATAGAAGCTGCAATTGCTCTGTTGTCGTTACAAAATGGGGCTGTAGAATAGAAAATCTGAGAATTACAGCCCTTGCTGCTCCCTTAGCCTGAGTCTCTTAAAAATGTGTAAGTTTCCTCCCGAAGATGGCAAATGATAAAACAAATAGTAAAACAACCAAACTACAGACAAAGAGAAAGATGCATTATGATGCAAACTACCTCCCACAGGGCAACTCCTCTAATCTTGTCTCTGACATTTCTCCAAATTTCTTTCTAAAGCAAGCAGATTTCTTCTGGGGGTGCTCTTCAGAAATGTTAATTTATACACAGGAGCCTCTGCACAGTTAATAAAGGAGAAAACCAGACAAAAAAATAGCAGTTATTTTACTTGCAGAAGGCTATACACTACCTCAGTAAAGGCTGTCCCCTCCTTTACTGGTTTCCTAGCTATGCAGCATGAAGTTAGTGAGAACAGAGATCATATTTGCAAGTGGACAAAATACCAATTCAAAGGCTTGCAGCAAAGTTTTCCTAAAATGGTCCTAATAATAGAGGACAGCAGTTAGAGTGGGAGACAGGAGAATTATTTAACAACTTTGTTTTGATGCCACAAGACCTTTTTCTCTTTGTGCATCCTTGCTTAAGTGAGCAAAAACTTGGGTCTTATTCGGAGAATTAGTCACAGAAGGATGACAAAAATGTTGGAAACTAAAAAGCAGAATCCATGGGAGAGAAATTACTGAAAGGAAAAAAGATCCAAACTCCAGTAGATATGATGTAGATAGAAGAAATTACCAGTAGGAAAACAGGTGCCTTTCTAAAAGGTTATCAGAGAGAAAGCAATGTCATTCTATTCTTATTCACTTAGAAGATCAGATCAAGAAACATGAGAAAAACCACGTATTTATCAACAGACAAAAAAGATAACATTCTCTAGACTAATTATATAATTAGTATTTCTATGGAGGAGAAATACCAGAGGACATAAAAATAGGTTCACATGCACCATAACTGAAGCAAGGAAATATATTCAGTTCTTCAGCAACTGGTTAAACTATCTCTGTGTGATTACTAAGTACACCCAGCCCTGCAGTATCTAAGCATTGCCAATGTTATAAAAAGAACAGTTCAAGGACTGTACTCTTCCTACAAGATAGGCTAAGACAGCAAATAAAGTAACTCGGATTTATTTCTGTTTTATTGATGTTTTAGTCATTTGTATAATTCATGAGATTAATAGGGTAGGATTAATGGGAAGAGATGGGTTTGAAATCTCCACTGCGACTAACTTGAACAGCAGATTAAAAACTACTCCCCAAAACCAATGCAGACTGGCACTAGATTGAGCAACCTGACTGAGGGGCAGATTGTTCCCCACAAGCAGTTTCTCATTAAAACGTGATTATTACCTCATAGGCTGCATAACACACAACATATTTCTTATCTTCATGATCTAATCCACCAGATGTGTATGTTAGAGGCTCACTAATCCTTCTCGGGAGCTTTCTACCTTTCCACTAAAACAATGTTGCCAGAAAAATATTTTGGTAGAGGCTGATACATGGTGATTTGCCACCTCTACTACAGCTAAAATTAAATCATAGAAGGAATTATCCAGAGTGGCTGCATAATCATGATCACAACTCCCACAAATATTCTGGTATTTCAGGGATGCTTTAGGGAAAATAATACCTCCACTGCATAAAACACAGGAGAGAAATGAACTGGAGGTGAGCTGGTCATGTCCCTTCTGCTGAAATAATTCTCCAGTCTTTCAGGGGAGCTAATGAAAACCCTGGTTGCTCCTACTCTATTTTGCTCAAAATAAATGTAATCACTCTAAAACAACACATTGCCTCAGCCCTTGTGGGTGTTTTGATTGCCCTGCAATAATAAGCAGCAACAAATATATCATTATTATGATTGTTTATTGTATTTGACAGGTTAATTTGATTAAAAAAATCTAAGTGGAGGAGGGAAAAGATCATAATCTGCTGATGTAATAGTCTAACATATATGTCAAAATTGTTCTACAGGATCCCAGAGGGTCTTCAGTTAAGGGCACTGGTTTGCACGGTGTTTGGTTGGAAAATAACTAAGGACAAGAATCTGAATAATACTGTACAAAATGCAATACGAAGCTTCTGGAAAAACAGTAAGAGCAGAAAATATTGTTGGAGAGAACCCAGGAAAAACATTCCTTAAGGAATCTGGGCTGAGAATATTTGCATTTGGCACAAACACTTTTTTGCTATTGGAGCAATAAACTGATCAGAAACAGGGAACAGTGAGACATGGGAATCCCATGTCAGGATAACACTGAAAAAGCTAACAAACAAATGAAAAAGCCCCAGTCAACAACAAAAGAGACCATAAACAGATTGCAGTTGGGAAAAAAGAGAGAAATGGAAATTAACATGAAGAGTGTACAAAATAAACTAATATTATCTGGAAACAAAAAACCTGATAAAGTACTAGATACATTTGTGCAGAGGTATCTTTTGGTCAGACTGAGTTCTCACAGAACCTAGAACGGAATAAAGGACCCAAATGTTATCTGGTATGAAATGGAGATCCCTTCTGAAGGGGACTGATCTGGCAACTTAGAAAATCTCAAAACAAAAAAATATTTGTTCTATAAAAGTTCAATAAAGTGTCAATCTTCTAAATCTACGTTCCGCTAACTTCTGAAGTTACTGAAGAACTACTACATTTGACGTTAAGGCAGAAGCCTGCATCTATTTCCATCTAGCCTAGTTTGTATCTAAAAAAGTCTGTAAAACTTTACTAACAGATCCAAAAAGTCTAGTCATGAGCTATGTATCCTGAACTAAAGGAACACATGATACAAACCAGTGACATATTTCCTTACTTTAGTTATCATTGAGGGTGAGACATGGATAGAAATTGAAAACTTTATTTATGTTATTGTTTTACGATATGGTTTTGGTAGCATATTCTTTTTATTCCGATCATAATTTTCATGACCATCCATATATGATTTAAGCTACATCTGGTCATGACGTTTAAAGTGAATTTGGCGAACAGTCAGATTCAAGTAGCTAAATACATTGTTTAAAATACTTCATGAAGCCTTCTGATACTGTGCAAAGTATGAGCCACTTCGTGACTGACAGTGTCAGCAAAACTTTGTGATGACTAAAACTAAAACCTCAATATACATGAATGTTATCATTTTATTTGCACTGCCAAAATAGATGTGAAGATTTATAGAATGAATTTAATAATAGATATTAATCATTTAGATCTCCCCCATAAGCAGCCTTCGGATAGATTTTAATTGTTATCTTGTCGAAAGCTGAGCATTCTAGAAGGATTTTTAATTTGTGGAGCTCACAGATTAATAGCTTTATACATTAGATCTATGTTATTTCAGTCTGTAGTATATATGTTTACCATACACATCCTGTGTATTTTATGTGAGGATTTCCCCGTGTATATCAGAACCCCAGTGCATGATGACAAGGTGACACACAGATGGGTGCGGCTATTTTCAGGACTATGAGATATAAACTTTTTAGGAGTGTTCGATTATACCAGCAAATAAACCCCCCCACACATACTTGATCTTTACAGGTGCTGTGCAATTTGTTTCCTCACGTTGTGATGTGAAGAGCTAAACTAGAGTGACAGACAAACTGATAATTAAACATAATAGTCTTTTTACAGTAAGGAAACTCTTCAAACTGCCCATAGTCTTGCTAAAACAAATCAGCTGTCCTGATTTTGACATTGCCAAATTCCTCAGGGAGACAGGTTACTGATGTCCTAGACATCACGTTTAAAACTGCTGAGAGCACTTTTAATTTGAAGCAGTGCTTAAAGCAGAGGCACCAGTCAAGAAGACATTAGCATTCCCAATGTTATCGATCCCTTTGTTAAAGGGAACCCAGCTGCAGATTACCATTTAAGAATGCACTACTCAGGCACAAGAAGGAAAATATTTAGGAATACACTAGCTTCAAAAGCCTTATCTTTCCTGTTATCAGACAAGTCAAAACACCAGGAAGCCTGACTAACTGGATGGGCGGGTATTCCCCAAACCAATATAGAATGTAGGGAATACAGGGGGTGAAAGTGATACTCAGTTATGGATGGTCTCCAGCAGCAGAAATGGTCTTCAGGGAGAAAACCTCCCAGAGCTGTTGTGTGCATTCCTGAAACAGCTATCCCAGGATCAGCATAATGTAACTAAAGTAATCAGCATTGTAACCTTCCTTCTTTCTCCTCAATGGTCTCAGACTATTGTTCCAGGATTTGATAAAAATTAACTTTTCTACCAAAAATAGTGATTAGAGTAATATTTTTCATTCATCCAATCCACTGCACAATCTGTAGCTGAAATCTAGAATTCGTGTTTAGTATCATATGCCAAATGATTCCGTTCAACAGTGTTAAATGGAAACACTAACTCGTCCTTGTACAGGCTAGTTATGCCAATACTGAGAGGCGTGGAGAAGAACTCCTGGAATACTTTTCCTATTGGTTTCATGGGGATTCGGTATCTCCAGTTTTCCTCTTTAAAGCCAGAGAAGGATACTACTAACAGGAGGGGAAAATCAGTAAGAGCTCTTTTCAGCAGCAAGATATATCAAATTCACCTATTTTTCAAGTCATACTGCTGAAAGAAACTTCTTGGGCTTTGATAGTTTCTGACAGACTGTTGAGCTGCCAGAAAGCTCTGGGCAGCACGACCTGTAATGGATACAAAGAACAGATTACAACTAAATCAAATTTATTCAGCAGCTACACTTACTCTATTACTTACACTTGTGGTAATAATTTCTGCACTTTTTCCCCACTTCCTCGCTACATTACCCCAGTATGTAAAATCTGTATGTGATAATCTATCAGAAATAAGGATCATTGAATAAAGCTTTTGACAGCCTAGGACATACTAAAGGTTGTTAATGTGAACTGGTGGTAACTGGACAAGGAAGCTAAGCATTAATGACAGGTTCTCTATACGTTTGTACAGTAAGAGAAGGTGGTTAGCTTGGAATTACCCTTTACTGTCACATGACTTCAGGTGTGGAACTTCTGTGACTCAGGTGCAGTTGCACATCATAGCAAAGGGTGCGTAAAATCTGGAAGATACTTTTTAGTGTCAGTTAAGAAGTTTCATATCATGAGGACATTGCTTATGGAAACAGTTGAGGACTGTAAGACTTACCTATGTAAATCAGGTTGAGTACTGAAGACACCCCAGATAAGAATGTAGCTTCCACTGATCGCATCCAGAGGGACGACATAGCAGTGGAATACAAGCTCACAATCTACTCTGAAAGATTAGTCCTGGAGAGCAAAAATCTCTTCTAACTCCTCAAATGTCGGTGATCCTCCTTCAAACTCATGCAAAAGAAGTGTAAATGTTTTGGGAACATCATGCAAAGATCACTGATAGAATGAGCGATTCACATTCCAGAACACTCTGGAATTCCACTGCCCCCCAGAGGGACAATTAGAGTTTGAGTTCCCATTTGTGCTCCCAGATAAAATTTGAACTGAATACTTCAGAGAATAAGCAAACTGCTCATTTACAAAAAAAATCAAATTCAAAGACTGTGCAGATGAGGCCCTTAGGTTGTCAGGAGACACGGCATGTGTGTGAATAAGAACGTATGTTTGCTGGAAACCTGTAGATTTGTAACTTTTGGGGATTCTTTCCACATCTAAAAACATTTTTACATTAGTGTCACTTCAAAAAATTCCAAGATATTTCCTGCATATCAGTAATAGGAGTTTCTATAAGACAGCTGAATCACCAAACTAGGAAACACCTAAAAAGCTGTTTTTACACATTCATTCATTAGAAATGACCTCACTTGGCTGAAGTAGTATTTAAAATGTACCCTTCTTCTCAGAGATCACAATGGATAGATAATACTAATCGTGTTGTACAATCACAGGACACTAAACTGATTAAGAGTGGCTATTATTTTACTACTTGTTAACATTTCCTTAAGAGTCCAGAACAACTGGCAAAAATAGAAAGGAGACTCATTTTACTGTGTAAGAGTCTCTTCATCAGGATCAGATGCTTCAGAGAATCCGAACACAGGGTGCCTCAGACCATGTCAGAACTGACGTGACCCTTATGAGCACATCACTGTCAAATAAAAGCCATTAAGACATACTTGTTCACCATTTTGGGGGCAGAAGAGCACAACTTTCATTGTCAGAGGTGACAACAGTAAAGCTAACACCCTACAGTTACACTAAGGAAGCCTGTTACTAATACATGTGCATCCACTACAATGGCCAAGAAATTTCCACATGGCAGGTGTCACCTCCAAAATTATGATGGAGGTTTTAAGTCCCAAACTGCCTGAAAATAGAGCAACTGGCTGTCCCCGGTTCCAAGGCCTCCCTGCTCACTGCTCCATGCTGGTTGCTGCTTTGCCAGACAAGTACTGGGCTCCCCACCAAATGGCATAAATGTCTCTCCCATTCTAAAATCCTGCTTCCACTGGTAGTTTCTGTACACCTGCAGAACAGTCCTGGACTCTGGATGCTTCTGTTAGACCAAGGCGTTGTTTAGATTGAGAAATTCAAGCCCTTCAGGCTTGATTTGCATGTCTTGTCAGCATCTGCAAAAAGGCCAAGTAGTGCTGCCTTCTCCCGCTGCTGCACCTTCCCTTTTGTCATTTTTTCACTAGATGTATTCTCTGATGAGCAGGATCTTGAGGTCCCAGCAATGGGAGTCTGCAGGCATCTCTCTTGCTAGCTTCCAAATTAAAAGAGCAGCCTGTAGGACAGCTGCTAGGAACTTCCAGGCTGATTTTTGCTACAGCCTGGCAAATTGTGTTTGAATGGTAGATCAAAAATGGCACAGTATCCAAGCACTCATGAAGCACAAGTGTCCTCACAGTAGCCCAGTGTTTTCCTTGACACTGCACCTGGAAGAAGCTCATCTCAAAGAATAAATTTCTCCACAATGTTGCACATTATACAATGTGTCCTGATTTCTTACTTTGTCATAGAATCAAGAGGAAAACATGGATACCAGGACACGACACATTTGAGGACATCCTTTTGTATGTTGTGCTAACAGCTAGCACAAATACTTCACCTGTGCTCTCTCAGATAATTACAGCTGTGATCCTGCTCACATGCCTGGGGCACATCTGATTCGAGCTGCTAGTGATCCAGCCTTATCCCAGACAGGAGGGGTAATTCCTCCTTATGACATCAAGGCAGAATTTTATGAGACTTTGACCAACTTGCTGCTGTAGTTTCAATTTCTGCTACTGTAATTGGCTCACAATGCACTGTGGAACAGAGGAATTTCCCTTATTTGAAGAGGAACAAGTCCAGGGGACAAAAAAGGTGACGGGGAACAGCTGCTGCAGATTTACCAAAAGAACATTTTGCCTGATAAACCTGCCTGGCTTCTACAATAAAATACTTAGCTCTGTGGATGAAGTAGCAGGCTTTTGACATGATCTCCCACAGCATGATTATAGCCGAACTGGCAGGGTATGGACTGGATGGGAGAGCTTAAATGGTGGGGGAAAAACTGGCTGCACCATCAGACTCAAAGCTTTTACAAGACTAAGTGAAAGCTGGTTATAAGTTACATCAAGTTCAATACTATTTAGTGTCTCCATCAGTGACCTGGCCCTTGACAATAGGACAGAACGTACCTTCATCAAGTTTGCAGATGACATCAAATGCAAGAGACCAATTAATGTGCTGGAGGTCAGGGCTGCCATGCAGAGAGACCTCAAAAAGCTACAGGAATGGGCCAACAAGAACCTTGTGCAATTCAGCACATGCAAATGTAAGACCTGCACCTGGGACAGAATAAGTTCATGAAATAGGCTAAAGGATGCTGGTGGAAAGCAAATTCAACGTGTGGCAGCAATGGCAACATTTCTTTGCAATGGTGAGCGCTAAGTGCGTACAGGGCTGCATTAGCAAGAGCACAGCTAAGCAGGCTGATGGATGTGAACCCTGCTTTACACTTGTGAGGCAGCACCTCGAGCACTGCATCCAGTTTTTGGCCTTTCATCACCAAAGTGATACTGATAAACTAGGGAGAATAGTGAAAGGTCACTAAAATAATTTAGTGCTTAGATCGCATGACACATGAAGAGAAGCTGACAGACTGGGTTTGTTTAGCCTCAAGGAGAGAAATTTTGGGAGGAGAATCCAATTGGCATCGTCAAATATCCAAAGGGCAGTTACATGGAAGACAGCCACTCTTGTCTGAGGTAACACAGTGCAAGGACAAGAAGCAATGGTCACAGATTGCAGCAGGAGAAATTGCAATTGGATATGGTGCGGTGGGTTCAGTGTAAGTGGTTAAGCCTGGAAATAGGTTGCCCAGAAAGACAGAGAAATCTCTGTTCTTGAAGGTTTTCAGAACCCGATTGGACAAGGCCCTGAGCAATCTGATCTAACTTTGAAGTTAGCCCTGCCCTTCATGGTCTCTGGAGGCCTGTTTCAAACTAAATGATGTTATCAGGAGATCTCTTGACACCGTTCCTGTTCTTCAAAGCCATCTTGCTGGTGGCAAACACAAGGCCATCTTGCTGGTTTGACAAGCTCATCTCTGCATTCAGGTACACTCTCATAGGTTCACAAACCAGTTTTGACGCACATTCTCACAATTACAGCACTAAAACAGTCAGTGGTGTCATATACTCATTTCTTAGTACTCTCTGCTGATCCTTGAGGCTATTATCAGGCAAAGTCCCATAAAATCCTGGAGAAAGCAGGGTACACTTCAGTGCCACTACTTCATTGTGACTTATCTGAACAGAAACTGCATGTGAGCTAACAAACTATATTAGGGCTGTGGGGGCAAAGTCTGGAAGCTCCTAATCACTATTTGTTCAGTTCTTACATAAACCTCTCTTTGGAGTTGCAGGAATGGTGCCTGAATAAAGGCTGAGTAAAGCTGACAATGGACTCCACCAGCTGCCTGACACTGATTTACATTAACCTGCTGGTGTATGACTTGGAGCCCGAGGCTACATAAGCCAGTATCTCATCACTATGGAGAAATCAGCACTTTTTTTCCCTTCAGACAGCACTGTCAATTCTCCTCTCAAATGCAGAAGAATAGTTCAAAATCAGTGGAACAGCTGAGAATAAAGAGCAGTAATGACTATGACTTCCCTTTGACTTCTTGATCCCAAACCTGAACAAGGGTAACCACAAGGTATCAACAATAACAAAGGTCAGCCTTGGGATCCTGACTGTCTGTGGTCCTGGGCAGCACTTAAGAGTGGCAACTGTTAAGAACAGTCCAAAACTGAGCCAGATTCACATCCATCCTCACTTTCTTTTTTTGCTAGAAATACCTCCTAGAATACAAGCCCAATGGAAATGTGGCACCAAGTGCCTATGTAGCTGCAGTGGATTCTTCACAAGAAGTTTCCAGGTGTTTTGCAGGATTAGTATGAAAAAAGTAATAAATCAAATGTAGTGACTAGAAGGAGAAGGACGAAGAGGAAGAAAACAGCTGCTAGATTTTAAAAGCAAAGTGCAGTTGACCAAAACACATGCACACACACACAAAAAAAAAAGCTATCTATAACTACATTTGGTGTTAAAGTCATTGTGAGTTAGCTAATCATAATGGAATACACACATTAAATCCAGATAAGTCAAGATTAAAATTACTAAGATATTAAAACTTAAAACAACAGAAAATATTTCACTATGTCCTTTTCCCACTTCTAATTTTTATTTTCATATTCCACACAGATCCCTTGGAAAATGTAAACCTGATCTTTCTTTGCTTGGCAAAGGCTTGCCTTTAACGTGATTCATAATATATGATAACATGAGTAGGATAAACAGGTGCTCACTAGATTATCAATACAAGAGAAGAAAACACACCCAGTTCTGCATTCTCATTACTCTGGCCATGCTTAGAGCTTCGTGAGTCGTAACTCCTCATTCCACCTTTTCACTCTCCAGTTATGTCATTTCCATTAGCTGGGAGACTGCAAGGCTATTTCATGGAGGTTTCTAAGGGAGAAGTACATGTTAACAGCTAATATTTGCTTTTTTTATGAATTATGTTTCTAAGGTTTAATGGCTTATGTTTCCTTGGCAACAAACACATCATGTGCTTTTTAATCAGGTTTGCATATGGGCTGTGTACAGGACCGTGCCAGAGACAAGGTTTCTAAAACATTATGAATTCAGACGAGTGGATCTACCCTTTGACAAAGCAAAGGACCACACTGGTGATTTGGCAGAAGAGCCAGAGCCTTCCCTTGTCTTTATAAAACTGCTCAAACTGCAACCTCCTGCTTTTAGTATCTGTAAAGTTCATACTGCACATAAGACAGTGATCAGTCCTTACTAAAGCAAAGACTATCCTCACTTATTTTACAGCAGTATAATGTCATTAACTTCTTGGTTATCCACTTAAATATTCTACAATGAAGAAACACCGGAATTCAATTTGGCCAGTAAGGTTGTAGTGTGGTTTATCCTGAAGAAATCTTGGAGAAGAAACAAGCTGTTTGTTTTGTTCCATATTTTTCTACAGAACAGCTTGTTACAGGAAATAGGCTGCAGCCTTTTTCAGAACTTGAACATGTTTTGTGAAATCTTCTAAAGATCACAGGAGGGTATCCCACATCCACAGAAAACAGAGCTCTTACACGACATAAACCATACTGATGAAAAAACAGGCTTCTGATAAATATGCACAGGCAGAACTAACTCTTATGACTGAAGTCAGCAGAGATTATTAAAGTGCCACTTTTAAGTGCCTCTAGCATTCTGTTTCATAACAAACATAAAAGCTCTATGTTCAAATATGAAAAGAAAAAGATTAACTAGGAGTTTGTCAGAAAATTATGGTTATTGGTTTGAATGATCCCATAATGCTATTTTGAGGCTGTAATTGTATATACTTTCAGGTTTCCTCTTCATAAAAAGAAATAATCTTATGTTATGGCTTTCCTATTAAAACTTTCCATAGACCTTCTTGTGAATTAAATACTTACTTCTAAGTTCTGTATTCTGGTATATAAACAACTACTGCTTTCTCCTTTCACTCCATTAATAGTTTCAAACTTCCTTTGCAGAGTACCAATCCTGGCAGAGAGAAGAGAACCTGAGTTGCAGGATTTTCCAACCCCAGTGGGGCTTGAATTGGGATAGTTTTAGCAATGGGAGATGAAGGCTGTTGGTCACAAAAGGATGTGGATGCCTGCCCCTTTGACAGGCACTGACCAGAAACTCATTGCATGTGTTGTTTACAAAACACTCATAAACCAGTCACTCACTGATTGGGCAATGACTTTATATCTCTTTAGGACTTACAATGAAAGTGAAAGGCAGAGAATTCCACTCTCCTATCATACACAAACCAGTGCCTTCTGATTCTGTTACACGTTCCAGAAAAGCCTCATTCTACAATCAGATCGCCTCACTTGCAGGTATTCACACCAGCTCTGGGATTTCACACAATCACTGTTTGTTCACCACAAAAAAATGAAGGGTTTTTTTTAATCAAGAGGATACATGAATGTCTCTCTGTGGAACAAGGCATACAAGTGGAAAGAAAGAAGCATGGAAGAACTGTCTGCCTCCCCAGAAGACTAAACTTGTGATTATATAGCTGGAAAAAACAGAAACAAACCTTGTGCCAGCACTGGTCTTCAGCAGTGACTGAAGGTGGGAAATGATGTTGAAAAGGTCACTTTCATTCATTTTACTTGATGATGTCCCTGGAAATAAGTAATGTCATTAACACCATATAAATCTTGGCTGACTCCAACCTTCATAACACTACAAAACCAGCAACAGCCAAAAGAGGGTGGAACACTGAGCCTCTAACACAAAGCGCCAGGTAATTCAGTTGTTTATATTCTTAGATTGTCATTCACACAGTATCTGATGTAAGTAGTAAAGAGTACAATCACGTGATCCATAGGCACCTTCAAACATTTATGGGTAAGTAATCCACCCAGTGCTCAGAGGTAAGGGAGGCTGACATCCACTGGCATCAGTACCAAAAACAAGAGGAAGGAGAACTCAGTGGAGCTAGAGCTGGCTTCAGACATGCAGTAAGTAACAAGACCTTATGAACAAAGGTGAAGTTAAGTGTGATTTAGCAGTCAGCTTATACAGACTCCTGTCCTACTGAGTCTGCTTGTGAGTCAGGGAGAGAAGAGACGAACAGAAGCGTGCTGATGATCTGCTGCATGGTGATGTGAGAGTTAGGCTTGTCTCTAGAGTTTCTATGGAAAGCAACTAGATGAAATTTCCAGTGCTCCAAAATCTACAGCCTGAGGAGGGAAACACTGATGCAGTTCCAGAGACATCCACTCACACAATATGGAGAGACTCACTAAATAAAAAAACACCTTCCTTTTCTAGTTTGGAAGTCAGTTTTGGTGCTATAAAACTGCAGAGAGCAAGACAGGTTCTCTGGATGATGCTGCACACATCTCACTGATGGTCTTGGAATGTTCCTCAGGGGAGATACCACAGATCCCTTCTTTCTCCTCCACATCTTATCTCTTGGTTTTTGATTTATGTTCCAGAAAGAGAAACTTTTCCCATTGTTACAATTGGTATTCATCTGTTTGGCTTGTTTATCTAAAGCAGAAGCTTCAGAAAGAAACTATTCCAAACATAGAAAAAGAGTGCTCCATTGTTCCACCTGAACCCAGAAACACAATGAAAGGATTATTAAACACATGGAAACAAGATCTAATGGATAGGGAAGAAGAAAGAAAGAGGAAGCAGAACCAAAATATACAATAGAACAATTAGTATGAGAGACATCTCTACAAATCACAGTGAACAGAACTGAAATTAATAAATAAGGTGTGTACTGAACCACTACAGGTGGCATAGAGAAGAAAAGATGACAGCAAAACTGCTGCATCAGGTGAGTTTGTGTAAACAGAGAACCTTGTTTAACTCTTCTCCTTTGCACAGTCACATCACATCAGCCTAGATCACAGAGTCAGGACTCCCCAGCTGCTGCTGCACCAATCTGAGCACAACTGAGTATCAAGAATGGCAAAATGAAACTGCCTCTGCTTGCCACTTCAAAAGATGTAATAGAATTATTCTCAAAACCAACATCAACACTGTACAACAGAGCATGACTAAAGTGTAGACAAAGCAACTTCTACAACCTTGCAAACCGGTACGTCAGGCCCAGTTTCACCAGTGAATGTTGCCATCAAACCGGTGGAAAGAACTCATTGTTCCCAGTTTAACAAAGCGGCCAAGGCATAGGAACTTTCTGCTTTAGAACAGAATCGCTCTCTTCATCAGGGACACAAAGGTAGAAAGCATGAGGCAGTCATGAATAACCAGCTGCAATGCTCATTTTCCAGGAACTGAGAAGTAAATTGATTTCCATATGACTCAGCTGCTCAAATCAATGCCAACCCTCCCTTCTCCCTGCACACACACACAAGACACTTTTTTTCTTCTACGATAACAAGTATTATTACTATTAGAAGTTCTGCTGACCTGAAAAGGTGAAATATAACCCCCGTTCTTAAAAAGGGAAAAAAGGAAGACCCAGGGAACTATAGGCCACTCAGTCTCACAACTCAGTGCCCCGCAAGATCATGGAGCTCCTGGAAACTATGCTAAGGCATACAGACAATAAGGGGGTGATTGGTGACAGCCAGCATGGCTTCACTAGTAGCAAATTGTGCCTGACCAATTTGGTGGCCTTCTATATGGGGCTATGGCATTGGTGGATAGGGGAAGAGCGACTGATGTCACCTGCCTGGACTTGTGCAAGGCATCTGACACTGCCCTCCATGGCATCCTTGTCTCTAAATCCTGGAGAGGCATGGATTTGACAGATGGACTGCTTGGATAAGAAATTGGCTGGATGGTCACACTCAAAGAGTTATGGTCAACAGCTCAATATCCAAGTGGAGACCAGTGACAAGTGGCGCTCCTTAGGGGTCAGTATTCAGACTGGCGCTGTTTAATGTCCTTGTTGGCGACACGGAAAGTAGGATCGAGTGCACCCTCAGCAAGTTTGCCGATGACAGCAAACTCTGTGGTGCCCAGAGAAGCTGTGGCTGCCCCATCCCTGGGTTGGACAGGGCTTGAAGCAACCTGCTCTAGTGGAAGGTGTCCCTGCCCATGGCAGGGGGTTGGAACTGGATGAGCTTTAAGGTCCCTTCCAATGCAAACCATTCTACAATTATCTCAAAATTTAAGAAGAATCATACTGTGCTTAACATGGTATAAATATGTTTTTCAGGGGAAAACTACCTGGAAAGATTTTCTGCCTGTTATTTTATCCAATGAAAAAATTGTCATTGTTTTTTGTGAATCTGGTCACAAAAAAATTGTGATGCAACAATTTCGTGTTAATGTTCTTCATCTATAGGAAAATGGTTGTAAAATTTGATGCTAATTTCCCATTTGAATCATGTCTATCAAAACAACATCACATCCCTATGTTTACAGTCCTAGAAGGTAAAGAACATATGAAAACATCATTTCCCTGGGATATGGCACTGCCCAAAGTTACAGCAACATAATGCAAAAGGTCACTGAGGTCACTTTAAGTAGATTCCTAATGAAAATTTAAAATTGTCAATTGACTACATATTAAATTATTAATAACTTTCTGAGAAAATGATTTGAAGCAGCAAGAGCACATGCATTCATTCACAATGACAGTGAGTAGCTCCATATCAGTTCAAAAGTAGTAAAAAGGAACTAAAGCCCATAGTGCAGAGACTTGCACCTGTGAGTTACAGTCCTTGAAGGCTCTAGATGGTATGTAAGCCATAAAGATACCAACAGCCAGAACACTCTGAGGATGAAAGCACACACATCAGCAGTGGAATGCGCATGGTCATTCAGAGAGAAGCACTTTTTCTGCCTTTATTTGCCTATATAATATGACGGGCTGGCAGCATTTTTATTTTAAAAAACACCTCCAAGTAAATCCTGTTTATTAAATGACTACCAATGGCAGCTTCAGGTATTGCTGCTCATGCAAACGAAGTAACACCACGGAACACGATAAACACCTAAAGTTTTGCCTCTGGACTCCACATAATTTCTTAAACTGCACATCCAGCTCAGTTAATCCTACTCAAAGGTAGTTTCTAGTGACTGCTAAGGTGAACTGTAGCTATTTGTTCACACAAATCATGAATTTTGGACACAGTTCCTAACACTCACAGATTTGTTTCCCCATATTCTCAATACTCAGGGCAGAATCAGTGCTGCCAAGCAGTACTGAGCTGTTTAGTTTCAAAAAAGCACAAAAACACCCACACAGATGATCAATGTACTTAGAAAACATCAATGATTACTTAGTTACCATCGATGGAAGAGACCTTAACAACTGTTCTTTTTCCTTAGCAATAAAGAACAGCCAAAGCAAATCCAAAGTCTTTACTTCCCACCATCTTGTCATTTTAAAAATGTTCAACCCCTAAAATCCAGTCTGTGCTTTGGTTGTTGAACATTGTTCTGACTCCCGGCCTTAAACCAAAGAGCACTTGGCAAGGTTACTGTATAATTAAGTTGAACACCCTGACAACATAGCACCTTATCAAGCACAGGAATTTCAAGTAGCTTAACAGTAACATACAATCCAAAAGGTGATGTATTTTAAGAAATTAGTTATTGAAGGCCATGTCAAGAGCATGTCAAGCTTGCATGTGAACAACTGAAGATACTTATCTCAAAATAATAACAGTCCCAAAGGGCACAGAATTGCTTAGATTGCAGGTATGCAGGGGCAAGGTGCTCTGACTTTACATCCTTTTTATAAAGGCACTGTACTAAGTGCCTTTATCTTATTTATACAAGCATAAATAAATATAATTATAAATAAATAAATATAGTGAAGC
>NW_009938861.1:0-14287 GCF_000696875.1 Nestor notabilis | reverse complement strand
ATATATAATTATATATATAAGAAGAGTCAAAAGGAACATTTAACCAGATATCTTAACTAAATAGTCTACCTTGGCCATTAGCGTGAAAATATCAGCTGGGCTAGTGCTAGGTGCTGCAGCCCATTTTTTTCGATATCCAATTACTCTGTACCACATTCCAGTGCACTTACCAGATGCAATCACTGTCGGAGAGCCAATTCCTGAGTAAATACTAACATAACTGATTCTTCCTGTCCCTGAAGGATAACTTTGTGTAAAATATATACGGTTGTTTATGCTGTCAAAATCCAGGGCCACTGCAGTTCTTAACACATTGATTGTGCGGAAGGGAGGACTGTGATTTTGAGGATCTAGGTGGATACTTCTGAGGGCATTCTCAAGAGTAAAAATCAGGTAATCATCAGTCGAAATGGAACATCTCTTGCCATCACTGCCTAGTGTGCCAAAGGCACAACCACATTTGGGTGTCTGTATGTCAGGCAGGGCAAAACACAGATGAGAACAGCCTCCGTTATTGTCCAAACAAGGATTGTTGTTGACATCAAGGGGTGAACGTGACTGGAAGTGACTGTTGTAAATGGTAACATCCCTTAACCAGTTAATGTTGTCTCGTATTACTGTTGGCTGATCAGTATTGCCTGGCTCCTTGCTGGCTTGGAAGACTTTTTTCAGGTTTCGATCCACCCAGATCATAGAATTTCCAAAGATAGTGATACCATATGGAGTTGGATAGCGACTGCCATAACGCACAATTTCAACATCACCACCATCAGGCTGAATTCTTGCAATCATGTCTAAGGAATCATCCACCCAGTAAATGTAGCCATTGCTGTGATCTATGGCCAACCCACGAGGTGTGACAATGCCCTCAGACACAAGAACTGTTCTGTTGGTGCAGTCAAGAAATGCACGTTCAATCTTCGGATTTTGCCCATAATCTGCCCAGAACAGGTATCTGTTTTTTGGGTCGACTACTATGTGCCTTGGCATATCTATAGTAGTTTTAAGCAGAACACGTCGATAAGTTGTGTTTAAACGTAAAATTTCGATAAAAGTCTCTGTCAGGAATGCATTTGTAAAATAAAGGTTTCCTGTATTTGAAGGAAAAAAAAAAAAAGAAAGAAAAAAACCCCAGAAAGTTAATATATAGCATCAACACCTGAGAAGCATGTGTTGATAAAATACAAAACCATAAAATGAATATCCATAAACACTGTAGCAGTTGGAAGCATAAGGTACTTACCTACACTTTGAGGAATTAGAAAGAAGACACCCAAACTGATGGGTGTTTTAACAGTCAATTGATTTCTAAATCCTCACTGATTGCCACAGGAAGATCAGTAGTGTCAGATTAAAAGTGCATTAACTATAGTTGTTCCTTAGGTATACTTGGATTTTTTTAACCTACGCCTTTGGCTTGCCTTTCCATACTTTTATCTGTTTACTTTTTAGAACACACAACTATGAGATCAACATTTTGGCACAGCACTATATACAGTAACTAAATTAAGAGTATACAGCAGAAGATTATTCTAAACCTCATTACAACAAGGCTATCAACAGAAAATTTTTGCAAAACATATATATAGTACATATAGTATAAATTAAAGGTATTAATGGCAATGGTCTTAGAGCTGATGAACAATTTCTGAAGAGTTAATATTTGAATTAATCTCTAACATGCTTAAATTGGAACAGGAAGCACAAGTGGGAAAATAAAATTTCAAAGACAAAGTATTTCTGCTTTCTTTACTTTCCATTAGAATTTATAGGATTTGTACACAGCATCTACACCTGAGGGTGGATGAACAGCCTTCATTTCTTATTAACAATGTCACCAGACAACTTTTGTACCTTCTTCTCAGGTACATGTTTTTCACTGTGGTAGTCAAGTATAGAAATAAACTGGACAACAGCTACGTAGGAACTCACAGGCAGAAAGAGAGACCTAAGACAAATATGAATGCATCATGAGAGAAAAGTTTCTGTATGTTTCCTCTGACAAACTTCCAGTTTTTACACATATCTATCTATAAGAGCCATTCACTACTTTCTCTTGTTTTAAAATCAGTCTGTAGACACACAAGTTAGACTCAGGACTCCCATTCAAAATAGTTCCATTAGGATCTGTTTATCTAAGTCTAAAAATTTCACAATCTGTAAAGAATAACATGCTGATAAATTCATCTATGCTTACCTGCTACCCAGTCGATTGCAATGCCACGGATCCCATTTCGTCCTATGCCATTTGTAACAACATTTCTAAAATAAGAACCATCAGGTTTAATTTTACGTATTGCATTCTGAGAAGAAATTGTGCTACTGAAGTCACACCAGTAAATGAAACCAGAAGGCATGTGAACATCCACGTGAAGTGCATTTCGTCCTGAAATATTTTGAAAAGTAATAACTGATTACCTTTGATATACACTAACTTATTTAAAACATGTGCTATGCCAGCAAGAAACGCCAAAGATTAGGAATCATAAATTTTTTTCATACTATAAGATTCACATACCTCTTCCTGCCAGTGGTACCATGGCTTCAGAATGATCAGACGTCTCTAAACTAAATCCTTTAATTGCAGAAAGCATAGAAACAACTATAAATGAACTGTACGGGGAACAAGTTCTGTTATCAGGATTTAGCTGAAAGCCAGTAGCACAGGCACAGGAGAATAATCCACCAGGTACAGGTAGGCAAAGCTGCTGGCAAACTCCAATATTGTTACTGCAGCCATTTGAGGAACCAGCAGAATCTGTGAAAGACACACATGGCAAGACGTAAAAATCTGAACTTTATCATCACAAACTCTCACGGATATATAACCAAATTCATATCTTTGCATAGTATTAACAACCAGCTGGCAAAAATAAAGAACTTCATCACTGTATGTTTTAGCACATAAGTGTTAGCAATGGATTTGCTAGTTTCTTGACATCTAAGATAAACTGGGCCAAGAAGAAGATAAAATGGATGTATAAATTTCAAGCTAAAATAACAAAATTTGTTATTTAGTCAATATTGCATTGATAATATTTTAGTAAATTTCTAGGCCAATAGATGCCTTAATGGGACGGTGAAGCATCCCTTTACCAAAATCAGGTAAAATTCCACACTTTTCCTGAAAGCCCAACCAAACAATTTCCTTTAAAAGAGCATGCATTTTGTCTCTGAGCGAGGTTTTGAGTTTTTACAAGTTGAATATCCTGGAATACCCCTTTAGCAAATACTCACTGTCTCTGTAATACACACGCAGGCACTTCAGTCTTGGGACATTATCTCTCAGTACTACTTTGTTCGCTCCAGTGGACTTGTCAACTCGTTCAATAACTTCATAATCGCGATCAGTATAGTACAGAAAGGTATCATACACAGCAATTCCCCATGGATGAGAAAGATGAACCACCAGAGTCACACGATTTGTACCATCCACATTGCCTTTCTCAATCTAAGAAATCAGTTTAAAGCTTAATATTACATTTCTTACAATAAAAGTTCAATGTTACAATAGAAAATTAAAATGCAACATATGCTACTAAAATCTTTTCAGGTATGAAATCTTTATGTACATGGTAGAAAGGAAAGGGTCAGCAGGATGCCAACAATTCCTGTTTTTTCATTCAGTTTTAAAATTTGAAATACCATTTGAACTACCATTTTAAATGGTAGTTAGTAACAACAGTTACTCAGATTTTGCTCACTCCTGCAACCCCCAATTAGATGATAAACTAAAGTAACTGAATTATATACGGGTACCACAATAGCAGAGATAGATGAACAGGTAAAAAAGCAATTATTTATAAAATATCTCCTACCATTCCTGTGCTTGTAACAGCCCAGTACAACTTTTGTTCCTTAATATCAATGGTAATGAACTCTACATGGTCAAGGTTGCCAGTGAAGAGGGTTTGTATGCCTGATCCATCCATGTTTGCACTGGCAATCTTTGCTGGGATTCCACTGTCAGTTCCCTGGTCTGTCCAGTACAGCTTCCTGTAACACACATTATCACATCTGTTAGCAAAGCTAATAAGAGACCAGTGGACCACCTCAGCATATGCTTAAATCCATCTCCTTCATCAGCCAAGTACTTAAGCACATCTGAACAGAGATCGCTTTGAAGCAGGCCACAGTGAAAAAGAGACTTTGTTTGAAAAAAGAGAGAAATAAAAGAGAAATGTCTTGAAAAAGAGAACAATGCCTGTTCAATCATTTTTAGAAATCCACAACCTCTGCTGTATTATCCCACAATACCATCAGCAGGAAAATTCAAGTAGAGCACTAGGACTATAACAAGAAAGCAGAAGATTAATAGTTCTGTTTCCCAGATAGCTGAGCGGTTTCAGTAGTGAGTTAAGTTCCAATTTGGAAATAAAACTACAAGTTCAGAAAAATCTATATGAATTCCGTTATGTGGCTCTGGGGAATACTCGCGCTGCTCTGGCCTCAGATGCTGAAGAACACCTAAGGTACATGGCAGCCAGACTCCCAACCAGGGATAGAACATCTTCAATTCAATTCATCTGAAAGCCTGCCAAGTCACCAATGGAACTATCTCATTACTAATATGGTCCTGTGGAACAGCATGATTTTTTCGGGGGGGAAAAAAGCATCATATTGCAATTTTAAGTACTCTGGTGGAAAAATAAACAAATTGCAGCTAATTTTGCTGCAATTTGGAGAATGCAGTATAAGTGCTCTGCTCTTTAGCAAGTGACATTCTTCCCATGTAGTGTGCCTTTCTACTATAGAAAGGCATCAAGATAGACACCACAAGATACAATAAAGACAGACTTCAAAGTTCTCTTTACTCTGGGCTCCCATTTTTCACAGATTTTTTTTCACAGTCATAATATTCTGAGATACTTTAATTAAAGAAATTGCTATATAAGTATGTAGTAAATTAAGGGGAATTAACATCTATGCAACAATTCAGGAAGCCATGCAATTATTTTCTAGGGCTTAAAAAGAATAAATAAATTCTGCAGAAATATAAATAAAAGCAAACAAACAAAACAAAAAACAACCAAACAAAACCAGAAATCCTTCACTATGAGGGTGGTGAGGCACTTGAACAGGTTGCCCAGAGAAGTTGTGGCTGCCCCATTCCTCAAGTGTCCAAAGATGCAGCCTTGAGCAACGTGGTCTAGTGGAATGCGTCCCTGCCCATAGCAGGGGTGTTGGAGCTAGATGATCTTTAAGGTCCCTTCCAACCCAAACCATTCTGTGATTCTATGAAATTCAGGATGGAAGCTGAAGACCTTAAAAATTCAGAAAAATGCAAAAACAACAGCAATTTTGGAAATTTACCCTCTTGCTGGATCAACTGTCAAACCAATCGGCGTGCCAGCTCCCAGAGAGGTGCCATCATTGGTAATCAGTGTTTTCCTGTACATTACATCTCCATGCAGCTTCAGGACCTATGCAAACATTGAACTCATCAGAGCATGTAATACAGAACTTATAATAGATTTCAAATTAAAGGAAGAAAGCGTAAATCCGTAGGGAGGTGAAACTGCAGAATAGTCTCTCAAATACTATGAAGAAAAAGCACATTGTTCTGTACTCTGCCCACCTCCCTTCTCTAACATGCATCTCCTGAAAGAGCTGCTTGTGGCCTGAAACCCACCTGTGTTAACAAGCAAGCATTCTTAGTATACAAATACTTAATCCTTCAGCTTCCATAATATCTTGTAAGTATTACAGGCTGAATGGGTTGATGAAATGACGATTTAGAAAGTATTCAATTTTATTTGGTTAAATTAGCTGCCTTTTAATTTAATAGTATGTATTTATATTTTGGGATTAATGACTCTGCTTATTCACACTCATTACTGTATTATATATTGCTTATCCTCTATTTCCCTTACACTAAATGGCAATTTTATCCTTCACATACCAGCACACTCCTAGTCTCCAGAAAGCTAAATAATATCATATCAAAACTCTTGGGGGTGGATCTTGGCTTTCACTGCATTTGGTGGCAAAATTCCTTTACTATCAGATGCACTGCACTGGGATTATTGATTTGAAGCAAGAAGAGTAATAATAATAGTAACTCTCGTGATCAGAAAGGTTTAGTGTCAAATACCAGAACCTTAATGATTGAATGACTGGGGGGAAGGAGGGATATCTAAGCACAAATAAAGTTCCCAGAATACACTGCTTTCAATCTTTTTGACTTCGCTCAAATTTAGGTTTCTCTGTTCAAGTTTGTAAAGTAGTTTTCTACAGTTTGCATTTTAAAATTAATCTAATTTCAGTTTTTCACAAAACAAAGCAAAATTACTGATTTCAACCTGTACACCTAGCAGTGAAAATTCTAAGCTCTTACTTTCCAATTGCCCTTCTTAAACAATTACCTCAAGTGACTGAGTCGCTGGGTTACTGTAATACAGGTTTGCGGATATCCAGTCCAATGCTAGACCTATAGGAGCACCAATAACAGCTGCTGGAGCAAAAACTGTTCTGTTGGATCCATCTGACCTCACTCTGTGAATTTCACCCTTGGAAAAAAGATCACAAAAGTGAAAAAAATGTCAAGAGCAGAAAACAGTGTTCTATTCCAGCTACATAAGTTTATGACTTGCAAATTTTATGGTACTAGCTACAGTGTGTGGTGCTAACGCGTGATATAAACAAGCATGCAGACATGTTGACCATGTCCTGAGAAGATCTGGCTCTGTGGTGCAGGCTCCCAGACAAGGTAGCACTTGGACCAACCACCCCAGTTCTTCACTGAGGCAACATGTGCAGTAGGTCTGCTCTGCTCTGGCACTTTTCTGGAAAGACAGAGGGGCACTGCCATCTTGAAGGGACAGAACATACAGCACACCATTACAGCCTGCACATTGCATCACTTGAAGACAGAGGCTGTGCAGCTAACACTAGCCCAGTCCAGGAAGGAGGAGTTAAAGGCAGCGGTAGACCAGTCCCAGGCAGTAAAAAATTAGAGAACAGGTCGCAGTTGTCATCTCAGAGCAGAAACAAGTTAGAATCAGCTTTAGGAAAAGCATCTAGTGATGATTTAGTCCATGTATATTCCTAATTGCTTTGTTACCATGGTATCAGTATACTGTCTGAATATATCAGTATAGAATTGAAAATGATGCTTCAGAAAGGAACCAACATATCAGACAGCAAAAAACTGAACAAGAACTCCAGGCCGAATTAATGGCTGGCTTAAATACGTAGAAGTTCTAGACATCAGTAGCATCCTGCTTGCTGAATCCTAATAACGTAGTGCTGTTTGCAACTTAACCTGTCCTAGAATACTTAGGCCTACAGAAAAAAGTAGGGAAGTAGAATAACTTTTGGTACTATAAAAATCCTACTTTGAGAGCCTGATGGATATTGAATATTTACAACAGGTCTACTATGACAGACATTTTAAAGACGGTGAGAAATTATCCTACCTATTATTGGCATTTACAATTAATAACCTATGGAACATGACAGCTGAAGATAAAAATACTCCAGAAGTGGTTTTCAAGTAGAACAGCAAATTGTCATGTTTATCTTTGTTTCCTGAGTTTGCTTCAGACAGGGTGAAGAAGTTGATGGATGTTCACCTGAGCTCTAACTACAGCTTCAACTGTTGCATAGTTTTAGCTGTGATTTCTCTGCCAGTATTGTGAAGTGTAGACAAACCCCAGGAAAACCCAAACTTGCAATGGATGGAAACAAAAAGGGGTACTAAGGAAGAAGCCTTGTGGTAATGGACAATCGCTACAATTAAGAAAGTAGGCAAACATGTTTCTGACATTAGAAACTAGAGAAAGGCCTGTTGTCCAGAGATCGAGCCATGACTGACACAGGCGTGTCAGCTCTGTGAGCAACAGCAGCTTGAGGCCTGTAGGTCAGAAGTACAGAACGCGGGACAGCCCATAGTCATGCATTTTTCAGGCTGAAGCTCAAGACCTAACCAAAACCTAACCCCCATTCAGCCAGCAGAGACACCTGGCATTTCACTTGCCAGCTCTGTTAATGGATGTATGAGCCCAAGACCTCCTACAGAACTGCTCAACCTCTTGTAAATGTCAGCTGTATCTGCTGGCTGAGATCTGTCATGAACATTTTTTCAGACTGCTTGAAAGATCAAACAGATTCCTGAGAATTTATCTAGTTCCTTGGGCAAAGGTTTGCTTAAAAAGGTCTATTTAAATACTTCATGGAAATTAACCATTCTAATATTCAAAGAACAAATAATAAATTATAATTCCTCTACGAGTCTCACAGAAAAGGCTTTAGAGTGAGTGGTGCCTTCAAACTTGAAAACTTTAAAGGAAACAGGCTGGGATAAAAAAAACAAAAACAAAAACAAAAAAAAAAAACTTGTATGGGTGAAAGGCAACAAGTTAGTATGAATTGTTTCTGTAAAACATAACTGTTCATGTCTCTGGCTGAGCTAGAAATACCATTAATCAAGTATTTCAGCTGACAAAGATGAAAACTAGTTTACAAAAGAGATTAAGCTTCTTTACCAAAACACAATCAAACAAACAACAACAAAACAAACAAAACTCCCACATTTCATTCTTTGCAATTATACGCATCAAAATTCTTAACTGCAATTCTAATATATTTCAGTCAAAAACTTTAATTTAAAATAAGGAGTCTTATTTCAGTGCATATTTGAACACAAATACTAACTTACCGGATTTTCAACCCAATAAATCATCTGTTCAGAGTCATCAAAGTCAACATCAACACCATTTTGAACTCCTGCTATTGGAACCATTGCATCGTTCATCTTCTCCTCAGGGTTCAGAGAAATTCCATAAATTATATTATCTCTTACAGCAATAAGGAAAGGGTGTTCAACTGTGAAAACAGATAATGTAGTCCAGAGTTGTTTCTGACCAAAAAAATGGCATTGCAATATGCTTCCTATCTGCCACCCAAAAGTTCTGTAATGCTCAGAATGGCTGAATATTGCCAGTGACGTTTTGGAACCACTTACCTACAAATTGTGCCCACACTAGGAGTGCGGTTATTAGTTACTGTAATTGTTTCAACATTTAAAGTTTCAGCACTGTGCAATCACAATGCATGTGCAAGCAAATTCTGAGAAGGAAGAAGTAAATAAGGCAGGATCACTTATTGCTGACCAATCTCTGAGAATGGGAATCAGCAGGACAAAGCTCTGAGGCTCTCCAGGACATGCCTGAGATGGGTTCTAATGCCTACTTAGCAGGACTCACAAGCAAGGTACAATGTCACAGCAGCAATTACTGATCTTTATTATATTGTAAGTATTTGAGGCCAGGTTGGATAATAGGGTTGTTGGATAATGGGATTTTGAACAACCTGGTCTGGTGGAAGGTGTCCCTGCCCATGGCATGGGGGGTGGAACAAGATCTTTAAGGTCCCTTCCAACCCAAACCATTCTATGATTCTATGATTAAATATAATTGCAGTATTGTGTTTTCTTGTTTTACCCCTAAGGGAGCAGGTACACTCCCTTACAGTATATTTACTTTTAGGTAAACATATCCTCATGCTTAAATCTTATTAACAAAAGGGCATCTAGTCAGGTAATCTGAGAAAATACATTGAAGAGCTAGAGAGTGTGAGTCAGCAACTTCATTTCTCATCTGCCAGGGTGAAGAGGGAGAGAATCTCCTGATTCTAACCTCTTCTCTCCATAGGCACAAGCTACCACTTAATGGGGAACCGGGCTGCTACTGCATAGAAGGTAGCAGTAACCCATTTCCTCTTCTATAATAGATGAAAGACTTCTGTTTTGGTTTGGGGTGGAAGGGGGTGGCGGTTAATTATTATTTATTATTATTTTCTTCACTGGCTGCTTAATACATATATAAATTTTGCAGTAAAATATTTGACAGTAAAAACCACAAGCCAACACATCATTGCACTTCTCAAAAATTATTCTCCCTACTTCTCTCTTGCAGCTGGAACTATTCATCAAATTTGACATAAATTTAGATATTGTTTGTCTCAGCAGAAAAATCACATTTGGGCCAATAATTGCCTGAAGACATATAGCTAGCTCTGTCTGTGAAATTCTTGTACTTCTTCCATTCCCTCCCCGAAGAATGTGGCACACCAGTGTTCTTGTACAGAACATTTGCAGCGAACAGCTGAATTCATGTGAAATAGTTCAAATGCATACGAGACCCTGGAGTCATTATTCCCTTTCTAATTGTACACACTACAACACTACTGAACCCAGCTGAGATACAGATACGTGAATTCTCTAGGCTACACTGTTTGTACTTTACAAGGTTGATAGTCTCATTTAAAGCAATTATATTCTACATAAAATTTTTTGCTGATTGCTTCAAATTTACCACCTACACAAATCTATACAGTCTGAGTATTCCTCATTTGTATAATGGAGAACAGAGCAACTTTGCTGAGCTATACAGATCTAAAAATCTGTGTAGCTTCAACAGAGAGACATTAATAGAACTTCTGCAGTCTTTAAACTTAATACACGTTTTACATGAAAAATTATGATCCATATAAAATTCATGTATCATTATATTAAATATGGAAATTTGCCATATTAATACCAGATTTTAACATACACAAAATCTTTGCTTTGTTTCCAAGCCAGCTTGATACATTCACCATCTTTAATGTCAACCTGAAATGCAGCTTAAAGTGAAATACATGCAAAGGCAATCTTATTAGCATTCTTACATAAAGCTAGAAATGGTGCAATCCTAGAAGTAAGTCTTTCCATCAACCTGAAGTTAGCAGCATTTAATATGCAAACTCAGTAGGGCAGAGACCAGCAATACCATTGTTATGTAAAGACACTGGGCAACCATATGGATGGAGCTCACTTTAATTTTCTTTCTGAAAGGTTGTGCTGGCCTTTTAAAGTAAACAATGACAGCAAAGGGTAATAGTAAATACTAGAAATGGCAAATGCCTAATCCTTTGTAATCATTAGCAGTAATTAGAAGCTTTTACCATGAAAGGAACCAGCATACGTTTTATAACATTTTCTTATGTGCTGACCTTCAGCAAGTACATTTTTTTTTAAAAATCAAAAAATCTGTAGCTGTTTTTTAGATACTGTTTTAAATGTATAAATTCCATCCAAAAAGAAAACGGTAATCCCACATAGTATAAAAGAACTGTGCTTCACAGAAGGATATTTCTATTTCTCTTACACAATTTATAGTGAGCATTTATGTAATTTATAAAAGGGCCACAACTGTACTTAAATAGACACAGGGAACTTTGCAACATGTGGGAAATCAAGATAAAAATTGTCAATAGTTAAATTCAGCAGCAGAACTGGGTCCAACTCTATACATGCATGTGCTTCATCACTGCCATGTTTCTTTCATGATACCCCTATAAGCCTGCACATACTAAAACCAGTACAGATTTCTAAAGTGAACCCTCTTTTATATAGATCAAAGAAATTTTCATTGATTTTCAGATTATATAAATGGTAATTCTCTTACTGCTGGTGTGAAAAAATGTGAATGCAATATACCTCTTTAAAGAACACACTGCTAAATATCAATCAGAAAAGCAGCATCATATGACTTTTAAAATTTAGATAGTTTAAAAAGAAAGGATCTTTTGACTGACAGATTTCTAGTGTTAGCTCATCCCAAAGATACTCTCTACTTAAATTTCAGTGATTTGAAGCTTCATTATCAGAGAGGCATCAAAGCATACTTTACATCTGATGGATGTATTTTCCACTGATGGAAAATTAATAATCAATGCTTTATCTGACAAAGTAAATCTGGTCAATTTTCACAAACAGCCTACCAATACTTCTAATTTTTGTGACTTTTAATCAGTTGGTTAAATGAGTTTTACAAACCAAGCAGTACTTTTTGATACAAAGTTTTATTTGCAAAGGCTAGCTCTGTTACACCTGCACCACCTGTAGCATCTGTATTTTTAGTCTGTTTCTAGACCTCTCATATTTGACATCTGTAATTTTCTCCACAACAGAACATATACCAGGGCTGAAGGAGAGCTACTGATGCTATTTATCCTGAAGGACAAAAGTGGTGTAAGAAATGGGCATAAACTGGGGAAAGACTATATTTGAACAGAAAACCAGAAGGTTTCCAAATATCAAAACCATGAGGTCCAGTGAGTTTTAGGGGCAAGAAACCAAATTAATCTTAAACTGGAGCTCAGCTGGTGAAAGATGACATGATATGGTAGTCAAGGACAAAAAAGAAACAGACTTGAGTGACCAAGAAAGTCCCTTCTAGTCCTGTATCCCAGCATTCTTACAACTGCAAGTCTTAGAAACAGGTATCCAGGCTGAATATTTATAATAAAAACAACATTCTGCCAGAATATGTTTTTATTTTTAATTGATACTAAACTCCTTCTAGATGTATTCCAACAGCAAAACATTCAATGTGTTAAGAAATTTTAAACTGTAGCTTCTTTAAAACACTTCAAAGTGCTAAAAAAACACCTGAATCTCTGATTTCTTTCCAGAACCTGGCTCCAAACCTTTAGGCCAAGTACATTCCATTTGTCCTACTGCCTAGAATGGCCCCAAACTTTGATTTCATGAGCAACAGCCCACAGACTTGAAGTATGCTTTTTGCCTGACAGAGGGATGGATTTGACAGTGTCAGATCTTTTTTTTTATCTCTTGTTATTACTGCCCTACCTTTCATGCAATTCCTGTTATCAGGAGAAAGCATCCATCCTGAAGGACAAGCACAGGAAAAAAAAAGGGGTCCAGATGAAGAAAGCAAGCAGAGGTGGCTACAGGGGGACGCTGCACAAGAATTGATACCTGAAAAGAAAAAAAGAAAGTATTAGTAATTGTAACAATATGAGCGACTAGAAGGAATATTCAATCTCATTGCTACTGATAATACTAACCCAGCACTAAATCAATTTTGCTATTTCCTTAAGATTAAAAACCTAAGTTATTTCCCAGAACCACAAGTAACACAATACACTTGTAACAGGAGATCATTTTTTCATCTGAAACCAGTACCATTGTCACAGTGGTCTTTTCAATTTATTCTTTTTTTGCATCATAGAAAACCTTTCAGGCTCCCTTTCAAACTCTTAACTGCACCAGGATTTTCAGGTTTTGATCATTATAACCCTTCTAGATGAGGGATTTAAATTATTTACTGAAGCTTCTCCGAGAAAAATAAAACCATAAAAACAGTTGCCTGTTCAAAGGTAGTGGGAGTTCAAATACTTCATTTCTTGGATCACTTTGAAGGTCACTACTGACTGCTGTTACTACTATACACTAAATATACAACCATTTTGATCACTTCCACAAAACTGCTGCTAAAGAGGATTTTTCAGGATGCGCAATCTTCATAGGAAAATTAAAATCAGTTCTTGAGTATGTCCTTAGCTATTGCAGCAGGTCTTATTTTAAGAAACTTGGAAATGACACAATTGTTCTTAATATAAAAACTAACAAGAAATGAAATCAAATTAACAAGATGACAATAAAACAACGGCATAAACAAACTGTAAGAGAACTATTCATCTCATCTATATAACAAACCTAAACTCCAGCTGGTATAAGATCTAATGATTACAGAAAAGGAGAGTGGGTAACGGTTTTAATACTGCCTCTGGAATTTCAACCCACAAATAATTAGCATATTCTGTTATTTTGCAAGTGCTTTCTCTTCTCCTTCTTTGTCTGGCCACATGAAGTACAATTGATCAACTGTAAATGAAAAATCATAAAATGTACTTATTTAATACAATGAAGAAAAATAAGCAATCTTCTCCACCAGTGGTAGAAAGTTTTTTATACCTTGGGTTGTAAAATAAAACCTCTTAAATCAGAACTATTATGTATAAATTAATGGTACCCTATGGTGAGTGAATAATTTGCAGTGAGAATGCTAAGGGACTTTAGCTCTGAACATGATTAAGGAAAGTTTGGTTCCAAAACAGATATAGCCCTGAAATTACTAGCACCTTACTCAGATGCAAGTCTTCACCCTCCCAGTATGAAAGTTTTCACAAAAGAAAAAAAAAAAAAAAGTCAGCCATTGTTACATTTATTAATCAGAAACACTCCATACACAAGAAATAAGAGCAGAAAATTAATGACAATATTCATGTCAAAATATTTCCCCCTCTACAAGTCATGCTATGAAACAACAAAGAAGTCTGATTTAGAACATAACTCTACCTAACAGAAAGAAAAAAACCCAAATCGTTTTTTAGTGTCTTTCGTCCGCAAAAGATCACCTCAATTCCAGATTCAGTGGGAAACCCAGGAATCTTGAATGCAATGAAGCCATTTATTTATTATTATTAAGTATATATT
>NW_009938860.1:0-17597 GCF_000696875.1 Nestor notabilis | reverse complement strand
GACTGCTGTAGCTGAACCCAGGACATTGTGGCAGAAAGATTCAGAGCTGTTTCAAATAGGATCTTGCTATAAATCCCTGGGAATTACTTCAGAGAGAGCCTCGTCCTGTTGCAAGGTGGGAACAGTTGCAAGTTGGGAGTCATTCATCTGGACACTGCAGCTGTGCTTTTGGGATGTGCTCTAGCTCTTGCTTTGGCCTATCGTCCTCCCAGATTTATTTTTGATTGTCAGGGCACACTGAAGTTCTACAGGTGTAAACAGGCATTGAGAAGCTACAAAAGATGGGGGAAAGAGAAAAATTCTTATAATGTATGAGCAGGGCACAAGTTTGTTGCATTTTATTTTGTAGGTGAGCACCGTATTTTTAATCAAAATGGCTCAGAGCTTAAAATAGGTGCCTGATCTATTACAGTAAAATAAACCAAGTAATCCTTTTGAAAAAATTGCATCTAAGTTACAAATTACATCATGTCACCAGGGATTTGGAGCTCTTTTCTTGGTTTCATTTATTATTTTAAACAAAAAAATCTTCTACCTGTTTTTTTTAGCAAAAGACTTCTTTTTCTGCATTTGGGGGATGGGGGACATAAAAGGAAAAAAAAAAAATAAAAATGAAGGGAGAACAAAGCAATTCTGAGCCTGAGTTGTCCATTTGTTCTCATTATAGAGAGGAAACTGGTCTTGTACCTTGTAAAAGGTGCAGGCAGGAGTTTAACAAGTGATGCAGACAATGTGCTTGGAGCAACACTGTGGTAGGTAGATATTTTTGAACAACACTGAATTACAGAAACAACAACAACAAAGCAATTAAAAGCTTGTGGGTGGTAATTTATTTAAAGCATCCACAACTCTTGTTTCCGTAGCAGAAAAACATAACAAAAATATTTGTGCAGCACTTCTATTACTCTCACATCCTTGACAGTCTTTTTAAAAAGCATTGCAGGATTTGAATACCCAAATCCCACTGAAATTGCAGAGGAACTGGCACTTTAAGAGGCGGTTTAAAAATCTCAGCACTCTAACAGGTACAAAAATCCAAAAGCAAATAATTAGTGAGAAAAATCTTTTGAGAATTATTGGGAAAGAAGAGAGTTTGTGGGAGATACTGCTCTAAATAGTAAATCAGTCTCTGTCTCACCTGTTTGGCTTCAGTTCATTCCATAAGAAATGTCAACTTTGAAATAAGTGTGAATCCTTGTGGAGTAGCTCCTACCAATAGTTTTAAAATAAGAAGAGGATTTGTAACAGTATTCAGCATTTCAGACCTGTGCTGTGTGGATAACTGCGAAGAACAGTTTGTTTAAGCAGTGGCTTTGCGTAACCCCTAGAAAGAGCTGCAAGTTCTTCTGAAATGTCTGATCTTTTGATTTTTAAAAACATCTCTGTACAGATGTAAAGAAAGAGTACGGTGGCCGCATTTCCATCAACTACCATCAAGAATTTCTATGCAGAAAGGTAAGTGTAATCCACTTGTTACATTTAAGAGTAATACATCCAGAACCTGCCTAGAAATGAGCTTCTCGTGTGTGACCTTGTTCTCCCTTCTTTTCCCCAGACTTTCTGCTAGGAAGGATCTTAGGCCTGGATTTACTCCTGTAGAAGCCAGACGAATGTAATGCCTTCTCTCTTCTGCAGTAACCTCTGTCAGCAGGCTTTGTGCAGCACAGAGTAGGTGGAGGTATTTGTAGGAACCAAACCTCTCAATTTAACCACTAAGAAGATGTATCATTCGGCACTACAAATATTTCTGACTAAAAGTCATGAGTCCCCTTCCAATGCCCAGTCAGGCAAGCAGTTTTTGGTGTGTTTTCCTTTCACCTTGTATTCCCTGTGTTTTTGGTCATGTAAACTAAACAGCTCTAAGTCCAGGCAGAATACAATCATTTAAAATGTTTCTAACACTTAATTTAAATTTCATGCGATTTAAACTAATTCCTTATGCTTAAAATCATGATCACTAACAAAGCCTAGGAAAACCTTTGTAAGAACCCTTTAAGAGTGTTAGATATATAGTTGCGTGTTTGTTTCCGTACATTTCTACTAAAACCTAAATAAATTCCTATAAGCCTCTGGGAAAATGGAAACTGGTTTTATTGGATTTTTGAGGGCAAGTAGAGATAAAACAATATCCACTGTTCCCATCTTCTCTGGGTATGTCTCTAGCAACGTAGGACAGAATGGTATGCACTCTCTATTATTTCTGTGCATGAATCTTGCCATTTGTCTCTGTCTATAAAGTACTACACAGTTCCTGTAACAGGAGAGAATGACTTAGAAAAATAATATCCTTTTCAAAGGCAGTATGGACTACAGCCAGTCGCTTTAACAAGCATGGAAAATAAAGAAAAACCTCTAATGCTCAAACAACACTGCTGATTCAATACTGAATAAAGAAGACATGAATAGGAAATTTGCACAGGGACTGTATTTGAGAGAGGTAGATGAACAAATTTCTACTTTACATTGCAAATCATTTTTAATAAAGTAAAGAAATAGAAGATTTCATGAATATATGTGAACTCATCTGCCAAAATGCTATTGTAACATGAAGCAATAAGTGAATGATACAGAGAAAGAAGATGAAAGAGAAATATTACCATAATCTATTGCTTAAAGAATGAGTTTAATCCTCCCATTGAAACCTACCAGGACTGAGGATCCAAAGAACATGTTGTCCCTGCTTCCAAGCTGCCATCCAATGTCAGTGTGTTTGCCCCAAATATCCAGCACTAGAAAAAGAATTTACTTTTTTTTGGCCTAAGCAGCTTGTGTAACCAATCACTTTGCTTAGTCTGTGAAACTTCATGATGGCAGACCAAGTCAAGGCCTGTGAGTTAGCTTCCAAATATGAAACTTGTCCTGCTGCCTGTCTGATGGTGGTTACCATGGACATACAAGGACGCAGCATCTCCTTTCATTTCTTGGCAAAGAGTTTAAACCTGGGTTTCTGGAGTGGTAACACATAAAGAGAACAAAAATGCCACTGAATAGCTGGACATTAGTAGTTAACTGTGTTAAGGAGCTGAAGTTTTATCCTGCCAGAGGTGTTTTTTTGTAGTTGTTTGGTGGTGGTGGGGGGTGTTTTGGTGGGGTTTTTTGTTTTATTTGTTCTGTTGGGGGTGGTGGTGTTTTGTTTTTTGGAGGTTTTTTTTTTTGTTTGTTTGTTCTGTTTTGTTTTTGTTTTTTTTCAATGAGAAACAACTGATTTCGATAGGAGTTAGAGTTATTCAGCTTGGAAATCAAAATTGTCATCAGCTGCCACCTGGCCTGTGATCTTGCAGCAGTAAGAAATGGCACTGCCAGAGGTGGCAGTAAGCTGTATTTTGGTACTCCTTCTATGCCACTGACCATTCCATCTGTCTGCTGGAAGTGTTTGTTAGCTCAGGGAGGATGCCACGCTGTAGCTGGACTGTATGGTTTCCAGGTACCCATTCATCACCCTGCTAAAAGATTAAAGGGAACAAATATTCTCTGTACACACAATCCACTATACACATGTATATCTAAATCTATATCTATATATTTCCAAGATAAACTTTAGGATTTCCAAGCTGAGTAGACTGACTTAACAACATGAGGGCATATGCTGCCTGTAGTGGAACCTGTAAGGACATTTTGTCATTTAGTTCTGAGCAGACATATGATGCCTCTAGAGTGCTGTATTATTTTCCTGGTGTAAGAAGATACACAGTTTTCTTCCTCTCTCTGTCACCCCCTCTTTCCTATGGTGTTTGTTTATTTACCAGTTTTCACATAAATTCTCCAGTTATAATCTCTATTGCAGATTTTACATTAAACTCCACTGATGGATACAAAATAAGAAGAAATTGGATGGGTTTGCCCTTTCCTCCCTCTTTCTGCAGGCAGTACATCTCTTTTACCCTTGTCCAGAATTAGCCAGCTGCTCCTGATAAACCAGCTAAGTCATCTGCAAAATTATGATGTCATGGCTTGGTGTCATGGTTTAAACCCAGCCAGCAGCCAAGTACCACACAGCTCTTCACTCACCCCCAGTTTTTTACTCCCTGGGCAAGATAGGGAGGAGAATAGAAAGAATGTAAAACACACAGGTTGAGATAAGAACAGTGTAATGATTAAAATAAATTAAATATAATACTAATACTACTAGTAATAGTAATAATAGGGAAATAACAAGGAAAGAGATATAAAACTGAAAGGGAAAATTAAAAACCCAACAAACACAAGTGAGGCACAATACAATTGCTCACCACCTGCTCACTGATACACAGCTCGACCCCTTCTGGGTAAGTACCCCCAGTCTATATACTGGGCATGATGTTCTGTGAGTTGAATACCGCTTTGGCTAGTTCAGGTCCTTGGTCTCTGCTCCCTCCCGGCTTCTTTTGCCCCTCCTCACTGGCACAGCCTTAGAGACTGAAAAGTCCTTGATCAGGGTAAGTGCTACTTAGCAACAACTGAGCATTGGTGTGTTATCAGTATTGTCCTCAGACTAAAGCTAAAACACCAGCTAGTAGGAAGAAAATTAACTCTATGCTATCCAAAACCGGAACACTTGGACTGTCTTTCTTCCTGATGCTTCAAGACATGCCAAATGACAAGAGGTGAGAGGCTGGAGTCTGAAGACTTCCTGAAAAGGACAGCTCTAAAGAAGAAAGAACAGCAGGTGCCATGCCCATGTCCAGGTAATGTCAGAAAGCAGGGGCAGAACAGTTTTGTGAACTCGAGGTATGAAGAGTATAGGTTGTTTTTCAGACCTTCCTTGGGAACAAAAGCTAAAAGGAGAGCACAGGACACACAGACAAGAACATGGCAGTACTGGGATCACAGAGGTGTGAGTTATGGTTCATAAACTACTATGAAGCAAGGCTTCATTAGTTCTGCTCTCACTAAAAGAATTATTTTTAACTAACATGTATATTTCTATTGTTGAGGAAGATGATTTTCTAACTAAGTACACATTTTTATTGTTCTGGGGACAAAGAGATTTGGAAATGGAGGAAGATGGTGCCCATCAGGTAAGAAGCAGGACACCTATCCATCTACCTTATCCTATCTGTCTTAACCTGAGCTACGTAGGAAGTGAGAGGGAAAAACCTGTGGATGATTTTTACTGCTTTACATATGACAGTTCAAAGAATGTTTTTTCACTAACACATGATATGCACCATTATTCATTAGGGTTGCTTTGAAATACAATTGGCCTTGGTGGTGACACTTTGTGCAACCGTAGGAGGCAAGTGGGAGCAAGAGGTAAAGTTTTATATACATTTAAGAAGATAAGGGCTATTATTATTATTTTGAACCAATTGGATTCTTGATCATTACTTGTTTTGCTATCAAAAATCACAGGTCTGCAATGGATGAAAACAATCTAAAATCATCAAACCCTGAAATGAAAGCTAACCACAATTATACAAAATTCTGAGTAAATCTGTTTCGTTATGATGGACAGCACTATAGAGGGAAACCAGTCAGTGCATAAGAGGAAACCTCTGCATCATACTAGTCTTTGCAAAAGAATTAATCCATCTCCAACTTTGTGGGAAGCAGAGAGAGCTAAGCAAGTGTTGTGGCTTAAGCTCAGTAAGCAGCTTAGACTCATTGGAAGGGTAAAAGTAAGAAATCTCATGTGTTGAGATAAAGACAGTTTAATAGTTAAAGAAAAATCTGCACATGCAGGTGAAACAAAATAAGGAATTCATTCATCACTTCCCAGTGGTGGAAGGCATTTAAGCATTTCCAGGAAAACAGGGCTTCATCACCCATAATGGTTACTTTGGAAAACAAATACTTCCTCCCCAACCCAGCTGTTTTTGTTGAATACAATGGCATATGGTGTGGAATATCCCTATGGTCAGTTGGGGTCGGCTGTCCTGACTGTGTTCCCTCCTTTGTGTTTGCCTCTGTTCTAGGTTCTGCCTTTTAGAACTATTGAATACCTCCAGAGAATTCTGGTAAAGATGGTTCAAGTTAATTGAACTTGCAGATGATCTGAGAATTCAGAACTACAAGGTATAGTTGTTCCTGTTGATCATGACTCAAAAAAAAAAAAAAAAAAAAGAGAACACCCAAAAGTTTCAGAGAGTGTTACAGATTTGCTGTAGAAAGACAGGAATGGAAAACTGCAAAAGGGTTTATTATTTACCAGCATTGCGTAGGGCAATTTACCTTTAACTCTTTCGATACACCTCTTTCTGTTCAATTCAGATTTTGGTATTATGTAAAGTAATTTTTCAGAAATTGCATATTAACTCTTCAATTTCACTTTTAAGAAGGCACATTAAGTTTTTATATCCTCACAATCTGAGTCCTGGCTTTATCTGAAGGACAAGAATTATCATGAGCCTTGATGTGATTCCTTTGCTCCTTTGCAAAGCTGTGGAGTGGTAAAAAGTAATGGATTTTAACTAAATTATTCATGCAGTCAATATCTCTTCTCAGTGTAGTGATGACTGACTTACTGACAAGGGGCTAGTTGCCACTAAAGAACTATTGAGAAAAAAAAAAGAGTCGAGCCTTGGGGTAAGAAGAGAACTTTTTGTTACCTTATCTGAAGTTCGGTTTATATACCTGGACAAAAGTGCAGTATCCCAGGAGCTTATCTTTCAATCTGCAGTTGGTATACTAGCTTTGTCTTTTTTGATTCTAATAACTGTCACCGTGACATAGCTTTTTCTTTGATTCTTATGGAGTTTTGTGACCTATCATTATAATAAGGTATTGACAGTCATGAATTTTAATGTTAACCAAAGATTACTTTATCTGATTTAAGCCTTTTCTAAGAATTTTTATGAGGAATAAACTTCAGTGGCCAGACATCTAGCATTTCACTGTGAGCTGGAGCATTTCGCTGTGGGTTGGATTGGGGTTTTTAATCTAATGTGTGTCATCGCTATCACCTCTGGGTGTCTGTGGTTCTTCACATTTTGGTTTTCTCAATAGCAAGCGTGTTACTTCTGTGGTCCCAGACATAGCCTGCCTGACAGTTTTGTGCTAATCAATGTGGTATTTCACTAACTGCCTCTGTACATGAGCAAACTTTGCATTACCACCTGGAATATGAAGTACCATGAGTGAGTGTGAAACCTTTTGGAAGAGGTTGAGAATCTTTGTGTGTGTGTTGTTTGCTGTATTTCTATCCATTTCTGCATTATAATACACTGATATGCTAATAATTCTCAGCATCCTTGTCCCTGAAAAGTCATGATTTTTCTTTGTATCCCTTATTTCATTTCTTTTCTCTGAAGTACTCTTAAAGTCTTGTTCAAATCTCTCATATGTCTTGGAATACAAAATTGTCTTTAAATCAGTAGCTGTTTTTACTTGGCATTGTTGAAATGAAGACATTTAGGAGCCCAAGTCATGTTATAAAAGAGATTTAAGGTCTATGATCTTGAAAGTGATTGAAACCAATCAGGTGCACACGTGACTGCAGTTAGGCTTTTGCATCTAGGGACGCTGAAGTACCTATTATGTCAAACTCACATTTCTAAATGGGATTTCAGCCCACTTAGGTCCTTTTTGGAATGGATTCAGTTTCCCTGGAGCCTTTCTGGTTTTGCTTTTAACTGTCCAGAACAGTGAACAGTAAACTATGTGAGAATGCTAGGTTAATGGTTGGACTCGATGATATTAAAGGTCTTTTTTACCTAAAGAATCCTATAATTCTCCCATTCATCTGGGTTTACAGACATGTTCCTTCTACAATTATTTCACTTCTCCTTTACATAATATATGGAACAAATTTTCATAATGCTAGTTTTGTGCTTTCAAAAGAGGAGACAAAAAAGCTCTGTAAAATTACCTGATATCTTCTTTATTAGTCATTCTGTTTTGAGGGTGTGTTAAATACTGGCTTGCAGTAACTGCCCATATTTGTAACCCACGTTGTGGCAGTATGTGCTCCCTGACATTTTCCATCTGGCTAGAATTCTTATTTTTTTTAAATGTATTTTGTGATTATTTTCTTTCTCTTGACAAGAGGAACAAAACCAACTTATGTTGTATACCTTTAGGCATGTTTCTGAATTTGAGAAATGTCTATTTCAGGAATTAGCTTGCCTTGCTGATTCCATAATTGTTCCTTGTTTTTTACCTTCATGTTGTTATTTTGTAGAGATTTTGAGGCTTTTAAATTTAATGACAAAAATAAAGGTGTGTTCACACAGTCCTTAAACTGAGTATTTCCCAACACTTTTCTGTTAAAATGGATTGCAGAAAAATTTTAAGTTTTTTAATAGAATAGTTACTAGCTTACTGTCTAGGAAATAATTTGGTTTTAGATACAAGTGTAATTGCTGACTAATAGTTTCAGTTAATTTGCGTTCCAGATCAAATCTTACATTTCAAATCTAATAATTTAGCCATTAATATCTGTTGAGACAGATAAAACTGAGACTATATTTTATGCTCCATGAGTTTTTTTATTTCCTTTTGAATTTATTGTGCATGCACTAAATACCTATTATTACATCAGAAGCACAGCCTACAAAAATCTGATGACTGAAATCCTGTGAACTTCAGATTTTCTTTTCTGTGAATTTTAATGCTGATTAAACTCATCCACCAAACTGAAGATACAGTGGTCTACCAGATGAAAACATTCTGAACAGATTAGCATGCATACACATGCAAATCACTCCTGTTTTCTTTTCAGCTTGAGTAATTCATTGCTGCTGACCACAATCATGGCAGTAGCTGGTCTGAAATACTTGTTCCTTGAAATTCCCAGGTATCCCGGGAGCTTTATATGATATATGATATATAATACATAATATTGTGTGTAGCCATTAGAAAGCTTTTTTATTTATTAATCCTGAAACACATAATATAAGTAACTTGAAGCAGGCAATACAGGTGCACTAAATACCCCCCCTCATACTTAAGTACATGCGTGGTGGGTTGACACTGGACGGACACCAGGTGCACACCAAGCTGCTCTTCTGCTCTCCCTTCTCAGCTGGACAGGAGGAGAAAAGTGCAACAAAAAGCACATGAGTCAAGAATGGGGAGATCACTCAGCAATTACTGTCATTGGCAAATCAGACTCATCTCAGGGAAATTAATTGAATTTATTACCAATCAAATCAGAGTAAAGTAGTGGGAAATAAAACCAAATCTTTAAACAACTTCCTGCATTTCTTCCTTCTTCCAACTTCACTCTCAATTTCTCTACCTTATCCCCCTGACAGGTGCAGAAGAATGGGGGTTGTGGTCAGTTCATCACACTCTGCCAGTCCTTCCTCCTCAGGGGAGGACTCCTCACACGCTTCCCCTGCTCCAGTGTGGGGTTCCTCCCACAGCAGACAGTTCTTAATGAACTTCTCCAACCTGAGTCCTTCATACGGGCTACTGTTCTTAATGAACTGCCCAGTGCAGGTCCCTTCCATGGGTGCAGTCCTTCAGGAACAGACTGCTCCAGTGTGGGTCCCTTCCATAGGTGCATCCTTCAAGAACAGGCTGCTCCAGTGTGGGTCCCTTCGATGGGTGCAGTCCTTCAGGAACAGGCTGCTCCAGTGTGGGTCCTCCATGGGGTCACAAGTCCTGTAGCTCTAGCATGGGCTTGTCTCTCTACGGGGCCACAGCTCCTGCCAGGAGCCTGCTCCAGCACAGGCTTCCCACAGGTCACAGCCTCCTTCGGGCATCCCCGTGCTCCAGCGTGGGGTCCTCCGTGTGCTGCAAGTGGAGATCTGCTCGTCCATGGACCTCCAAGTGCTGCAGGGGCACAGCCTGCCTCACCATGGGCTGCACAACGGGCTGCAGGGGAATCTCTGCTCCAGCACCTGAAGCATTTTCTCTCCTCCTTCTGCACTGACCTTGGTGTCTGCAGAGTTGTTTCCCTCACATATTGTCACTCCTATCTTGTGGCTGCTGTAAGAAAAATGGCATTTCAGAATAAATTCATCAAAATGGAGAGTAGGTTTCAGAGCAGTGAAATGTACCACTCAGGCTCTGATTGAAATGAAACTGAAGGCATTGAGCTGTATGTGAACAAACGAAAGAGATAGTAGTATTTAATGGGTGACTTGAAATGGTTTGGAAATTACTCTTTAAATTGTGTTTTGATTTCTAGATGATAGTTTAACTATAATTGAAATACTCATAACATAATGATGATGGCAGAGCATGGTGAGTTGTAAATGATTTCTGGTAGCACTGTAAGGGACAGTGGCGCTAAAACCTGCTGCCTCTCCCTCTATTCTCCATTTCCTTTCATCAAAGACACATGAGTCTACACACATTCGAATCAGAATGGAACACTTAGATGAAATGTTTTTTCAGGAGTATTTGTCAATCAGCTTTAGGCAGTTCAAAACCATTAATAAAAAAAAAAAGGGGACACCCTGAAAGCAAATAAAAATTTTCAGTCTCATGACGTGTGCTTTTCAAGAAGGCAGCACAAATAAACATGTATGTACTGAGCATTTTTGGTACAATTTCTGTTGTGTGATCATATTTATACATTTACTTGCAGTCAGAGTAACTTTGATTTGTGAGTGAGTTCTGGTTTTGTAATGTAGGAGGAGTGATTTGTGCTTTATGTTATAAATAATAGTGTCTGTTGTCATCAGTGAGCTTTTTTTTGGATTAATTTCAACAGTTCTTCCTGAAACATATAGTTATGCTAAAATAAGTCACATCAGGTAGTAATATAATGCATTATGCTGTATTACTGTAAAACATACCATTGTAACATGGCCTACTGCCTGCACTAGCATAAGATCAAACACAACTATTTTCCTGGCTTTTTAATAATGGAGATGATTATTTTAAAACCTGTGAATCCTGTACACTGCAAACCTAAGATCTTGAATTTTTGTACAGTTATTGAGGATGATGATAGATTATTTTTCATATTAAGTTGTTTATTGGTGAAATATTTGCAAAAAGTATATGTTGCTGAAAGTAATGTATTATTATAACAATATCATTCGTGATTTCACTGTCATATTGGTCTTGAAGCAGAACTGAGTTTAAAGGAATGCTTTTCAGGAAGTTATCTTAACACAAAAAATAGTTTTGCTATTAAAAGAAGTTGGCATTAAATGAACTAAACAAAATTAACAAGGCCCTGGACACTTTCAAGAAATTTTCCAGATAAAATACCCTTATGATCAGCAATACAGAGAGGTGTAGAAGGCATTCATGATTGATGTGCAGTGCCTCTGTTTGAGCTGAAACAAAAAATATTATTTTGGTAGCAGCATGTTTGTTTAATAATGTGGAATATTCTGGTGTTGCTCAGCAGTTCAGAGTGACAGAAAAAGACTTTATTATTTCGAGAGTGGGATGTAACATATTCTTTTGTGTCCTGCTGCAGATGTGCAATAAATTAACGTGTGTGCGCAGATGGGGATTATTCTGTTGAACCCTACAAAGCTGTAAAGTGGGAGCATGTATAAGGAACATAGTGGAAATATAATAGAAATTCATCCTCACTTCTTAGATAATTTTGATAGGAATACTTATTCTAAATTACTAATACATCTTTTGAGACCCACCTTGGAGTACTTTGTTTAATTCTGATGTCCTCAACATAAGAAGGACATGGAACTGCTGGAGCAAGTCCAGAGGAGGGACACGAGGATGATAAGGGGCTGGAGCACCTCCTGTACAAAGACAGGCTGAGAAAGTTGAGGCTGTTCAGCCTGGAGAAGAGAAGTCTGCGTGGAGACCTCAGAGCAGCCTTTCAATATCTGAAGGGGGCCTACAAGGATGCTGGGGAGGGACTCTTCATCAGGGACTGTAACAATAGGACAAGGGGTAAGCAGTCAAACAGGGCAAGTTCAGGCTAAATATAAGGAAGAAGTTCTTCACAGTGAGGGTGGTGAGGCACTGGAACAGGTTGCCCAGGGAAGTTGTGAATGCTCCAACCCTGGAGGTGTTCAAGGCCAGGTGGGACAAAGCCTTGGGTGACATAGTTTAGTGTGTGGTGTCCCTGCTCATGGCAGGGGGGTTGGAACTAGATGATCTTAAGGTCCTTTCCAACCCAAACAATTCTATGATTCTATGATTCTATAATTGCTGCTGCAGATAAACCTTCATTTGAAGACTTGGAAATTTCAGCAGTGTCCGAGCTCTGGACTTCTGTTTTGCACAGACTTCTCATGCTGATATAGCTCTTCCATGTTAGAGAAATACTGTTTTTGGTCTGGATTTCTTTTAGTATCTCTTTGTTATGTACGTGTACAGTTTAGCTTTCCACCGGGACATCTCTTGACAGTGTCCTTTCAGGGAAATTCAGGCACAGATGTGTACTAGCATCCTGGTCCTGCAACCCTTATAGTCCTGAACCATGTCTGCAGTATAGACTTGAACTCAGCTTGCTCCAGGCCTCCAGGCAGTTCTCTGCTAGGCTGGAGTAATTTCTGAAGTAAGAAAGAAAAAAAAAAAAAAGATAGATCAGAAAAAATACTCTTTTTAGCCATAGTTGCAGATAGTGTTCGTCCTGCAGTAATTCCAGAACAGCAAAACTGAATACTTCACTTCTATAATAACATCACAATGACTAATATTCCGATACATTCTGAAATTGAAAAATTAGAAATAGTAATCATTTAATTGTGTTAATGAAGATTTTGTAAGATATTTTAAGTATGTCTCCTTGTAGAAACAGAATTTTTGTCCATTATTCTGGCAATGTATTTATTCCTTTAGAGTCATCTTAATAATTCATTTGATATAGGTGTCAATGAATTAAAAAGCTAATATTCCCACTAACTATATTATCATTACAGGAGCATTTTTGCCCAACAAATTGCAAAAGTGGGTTGCAGATGTAAACATGAGGTTATATTGAGAGAAGCAATTAAATTTTCCAAATTTGTAAAGTTTAATAAAATACACTCTGGGTAATGGTGTGGTCAAAATGAATCAACAGGTATGAAAATATTATCCCTGAATTTTCTGCTTGTGTACACACAAATATTGCAATGAATATTGACAGCATTTTTTTTTTTTACTCAAGCTACCCAGCTGTGTTATTTCAGTGGAAGATTGTAAAGATGCACAAGAGCCTTATAATGTTTATTGATGGTAAATGGATTCCTGCAGCTCACTCCAGAAAGTGTGTGAAAGTGTGTTGGCTTTCACTGATGGTTCAAAAAAGTTCAGCAGTTTATGAACTGGGGTATATGTTCCAGAGAAAGATTGCTTCAGAGAAAGCCTTAAATGGCTTTCCATTTTATATTTGTTGCCTTAAAAAATATCAAGGTGCCTCCAACCGTTAAAACATTATTTTTGTAGGTGTTTTTTTATTTCTGAACAATGTAACAAAACTGTAGAAACAAACCCAGCATCTTTCTCTTATCTTAGGCACAAATATTTGTCTGAAAGCAAAATCTTGAAAGGAAGGAAGCTCAATTTCCTGAGTGTGAAGTTCAACATAGTAAAGGTCTGCCAAACGAGGGATGTAGCTCTTTGTCTTATTTTGAACACTTACACTGACTGTTGTAATATTGTTCACAGAACTATATTAGCATCATGAGCTTGAGTTGCATTAGGAGCTGCAAAATGTGTATCTGAGGAAATATAACCCTAACATTTATTTTTTTCCAGTTTTCACAGAGGGACCTACTCAGATCCCTGACAGGAATCCTACCTGGATGCTATATCTCCCTTGCATTGATCTACTTCTTCCCAATGTAATATCATTATCAGCCAAGGGACTAAGGATGTAGGATGGCCTAGATTTTCTGAGCTCCATAGAAACTTATTTTTTACAGTCTATTCAACTCTATATGGAGGAATAGACAAAAATGAAAATATATTAATTTCTTCTTCTACATCCTTCCGAAAAAGAACATTAAGAAATACAAACAAGCATCTCTTCTCCTTCTGTCATGTCCTTTGAGTTGGTTTCCATCCTTCAATACTGCAGTTTGTCTCCCTTCTCCACGTTAGAACTTTATGCCCTTCTACCATCTCTTTTTTCATGGAGCAGTTTTGCCTCATGTTGCAGTAGCCCAGACTGGCTTATGTTCAGTTCTTAACATGACTTAAGACTTAGCTGGATGAGGTGTTACAAAACAAGGATTTTGTCCTTTTCTCTGCCTAGTCTATTCTGGGGACTCTGAGGAATGTGTAGGTTAATAACATAGGAAAAGGTGCTGTGTAATAGTTGAATACCCATCACATTTGGGCACTGAAAAAAAGAGAAGGTCATGGCAATCAATCCTGTAAGAAACTTGTTTTAATGGATGAGACAAAATAGTTATGAAAAGTAATATATCAAGCATGGCATGAAAAGGTTACCTGTTTCAATTCAGAAATTAAAACCATACCAAAATGTGCTCTTAAAGCCTATATGTGGGAGGGTAAGGGTTTTCTGGAAGAAAGACAATGGGACATTTGTCCCATTAACAAGTTATGGGATGTTTGAAAGTTATGAAAGTTATAAAGCAATGACCCCCTCATATGTGTGTTTGTGTGTGGCTGGAAAGGGTAAGGGTGTCTATGCGTGCCTGACAGAGGGGCTGAGTAGACCATCTAGTTCTGCCATAAGACCAGTATCCCGAGTCAGGACCCAGCTGATATAGCAAAAAAAGTGATGGTTTTCCCAAAGGCCAGGGCACTGTCCTTCCCTGGGACTCTTTAGCCTGGGACTCTTTAACCTGGCACCGCAGCACAGCAGAGCACAAAAGGATCACAAAATGAGTCCTAGATTTTGCATGATGCTCTTCAGTGTAAAGAAAGGTTCCCCAATATGAGTTTCAGATGGGACTTTGAGCTTATCTACAGGTAGTGGAAGATTGGTAGTGCAAAGGGAGTGGGATATGGGGATATTTCCAGTCAAGCCATTATAGCTCACCTTAATAAACTGCTTTTGTTTTACTTTGATCACAGGAATAGGAGGTAGCAGCGAAGCAGGTTTCAGTGGCAATAGCAAGGCTGCCCAAGCTGTATGGGCTCCCTTTGTTCAGGCCAGGTGGAGGATGCCTACAGAACAGTTTGCAACAGGAGCTCAACAGGTGAGGTCGTTAGGAGTTAGTTACTGTGGAAGTTACTATGGAAGATACAGGAGGAGTGAAAAATCACTGCATTCAATACCCAAGGAGCTAGTAACTGAAATTCAGAGAACAGCTTGTGGGAGCTGCTGTGTCTTTGTCTCCTGGGTGAATGGTTTGTCATTTTTCTGCAGGTTCACTACTGTGGTGTGATTGAAAGGCTGTCTGCATACAAATCATGAGACCTGCCATTAGTCTTCACAGGCAGAGGCTTGTCTCACAGGGGCAGATGGCTTCTCTGGGGGTTTGCAGCACTGTCCCAGAGATAGGGCATGCTGCCCAAAGAAGCAAGGTCCCAAGCACACCTCAGCAAAGATACCAGAAAGTATCACTGCAGGGAAGTAAGAGATGAAGGCCAGAGCAGGTACAAGCATGACTAATAATAAGAAGAGAACTGCTAAGTGCCAGGGGAAATGCTGTCTGCCCAGCTGATGTACAAGGGAAGCTGCCAAACTATTCGGCAGTGTCATTTTTATGACAGGAATCCTGTGCAAGTATTGCAAGAATGATCAAGGAAGACGGATAGCTTGTTCTGTGAGCATTATACCCACTCATGGTCAAGGGTGAGAGCCCTGTCTGCCTTCCTGAGTAGTTGGAGCCTCGGTGGCCAAGCTCTGATGGGCATTTCCCTCCGGACAGACTGTCCTACCAATGAGGAAGACACAGATGTTTTATATTCAGACTTTGTCCTTCCCACCTGTCACAGGCAGACCTTCAAACACACCATTCCAGCATCTAGAAAGACACCTAACAGAGTATTTTGCATCTCCTGCAATGAGTCCATCAGTTAAAAGGTGGTATGAAATTGACACACAGAAACTGCTTGAGTTCGTTTATTTTGAAAAGGGATAGCTTTTTTTCTCTCTGTAATTTGCTATTTGTAGGAAATGGCCTTTAATATTCTCCTTTAATAAGTGACAACACAGATAAACAGAAGGTGACTTATGTTTCAAATGTCAAGTATATATAGAATACATTTTAATGTACAAAGGGACAATAATCTCTAGTAATCATCATTACACGGCAATGTCATGTTACAAGATACACCTTTGCTAAATTCTTCTAAACCTGCCAGAGTGCTAGCGGAGACCAGCTCCAGGTGCAGATAGGAATTTCCAGAGGTAAGACAAATATTGTTTCATTAAAAAGATGCATAATGAAGAGATTAAGACTAGAAGGATATTGGAAAAACAGTGCTCAGCAAAATGTCATAAAAGATCTTTCCTGGCAGGAAGGATTTTCCTTTTTCGATGTTTGACTCCTATAGTTGCATTGGTATAATCTCTGTTTTGCAGAGATTCACATATTTGTTGCTTGTACCTAATTTTCACACCACTTTCTTCTCCTCTGGGAGATCCCAGCCTCTGTTGGCCCCACAGGAGCACAAACACCACTAAGCTGCCCTATAGAAAGCAGCCACAGCTCCTGGGAAACACAAGGGTCCTTTAGAGCATGACCTCAGATGACAGGTCTTTGCAGGCTATGTTATGGAAGAGTGCATCATTTTCAGTGTAAGACTGGTACTGCTAACATTATAAAAATCCATGGGGGGAAGCAGGACATCTAAAACTTATGGAAGAATTTCTGTTGGAGGGACCTAGTCAAAGCCATGCTCCAAACTATCAGGCAGCTTGGCGCCCTGCTCAATACAGTGGTGGGTCAGCCTCTTTAAGCATAGCAGCCTACCAAATAAACATGCTAATACTGGTAAGAAAAGAAAAAAAGAAAGACCTGATTTTTTCCAGAAAAGTCATTAAAATCCTCTTAATCTTTCAAATATAAACCTTGAACAAAAGGATATTTTTACCTGAGATAGAATCATATTCAAATCAACAAGATCAAATATGCTGTGCTAACAGATAGGGAAAAATAAATTACATTTCACATATTGAAAGCTTTGATACTTCAATGGTGTATTTATTTGAAAATTATTTCTCTCATCCTGTGTAGAATGCAATTTTGATCACAATAACATGTTAAATTGCTGAAAAATTATCATTTGCCTTTTAAGTTGTTACTTTCCTGAAAGCAGTTTTAATTAACTGTTTGATCTAGTCATTCATTCTTTCCTCTGCTGTGTCTACTAAAACCTCTTAACCCATCTTTACATCAGCTGTAAGCCCTGGGCAGTAGCAAATACACCTTGATATATGAAGTTGTTTTGGCAATGTAGGAAGAGTAAGCTCTGTTCCTTGAATTCAGTAGAGAACACAGAACTTGATGTGTGATAAGCAAGAATGATGTTCTGCAGTCTCGTAATGCACAGTTCTGAAATACTTTCTCCTGGATCACCAGTTGTGCAGATATTCCTAGCTTCACATAGATAAGGCTTTAATAACATTCGCCTAGCATAGCAATATCTAAAAAAAAAAAATAATGCTTTGGTGGAATGGCTCACTTCATCATTGTTTATAACACCTATTGTGAAACAGTGAACTCAATGACTTCCTGAGGAGCCTGTATCCCTAGGGAGAAAAGAGGGAAATAATTTTTCAGGTGCTGAATACACTCAGTCTCCAGGGGTGATCTGGATTTGAAGAGCACACTCAGACCTACTCAGTCTCCTCTGGAATTATGTGAAATTCTGTAAGAATTATATATATACATATA
>NW_009938859.1:0-312 GCF_000696875.1 Nestor notabilis | reverse complement strand
AGCAGTAGGGCACCTTCTGTTAATAGCCGAGACGTGGGTTTGTACACGTGGGGAGCTGGATAGATCAGATAAATTGTGTCTCAATTGTTTGAACTCCTGGGATAGTTTTTCCACAGCTGAAATGATGGAAGGGGTGAGATTGTATTTGAACTCTCAGAGCTGACGAATCATGTCATCCAACATTGGTGATCCCGGGTCGATGTTGCCAATGAGTGTGCGTATGATGATGGTGCACTCCGTGTAAGTTTCCACCACACGGGTCATGTACATTGAACCTCATCTGGATCTACGGATGCATCCCTGGCACACGAC
>NW_009938858.1:23567-52860 GCF_000696875.1 Nestor notabilis | reverse complement strand
CCGGGGTAGCCGGGCTGAGGGGCTGAGGTGGGACCAGGCCCTGCACGGTCACAAGAAGAGGGGTTGGGTTGAGGGCGCTTTGACACCGAATCCCAGCTCTGCCACCCATCCCGTAAGAGCACGCTTGCGAGCCCCTGGGTGTGCTTGTCACTAGTTTTGGATGTGGGGTTTAATGAACCTTGAGAATGGCTCTGCTTCCGAGCAGCTGGAGCCTCCTCTGAGCCGCACAGGAGCTGTAGGTGTGCTCCCTTAGTGAGCATGCATGCATCTGAAGTTAGGCATCCAATTAGCAATGAAAATTTAAGCCTCTCAGAAGCTCGGGTACAGGGACAACTTCATCTGTGTGGTATGAGTTGCACCAAACATCTGCCTTCTGCAGTTGTCTCATAAATCATAGAGTCACTATAGAATCACAGGCTGGGTTGGGGTAGTAAGGGACTTTAAAGCTCATCTACTTCCAACCCCCTGCCACAGGCAGGGACACCTTCCCCTAGAGCAGGTTGCTCCAAGCCCCTGTGTCCAACCTGGCCTCGAACACTGCCAGGGATGGGGCAGCCACAGCTTCTCTGGGCACCCTGTGCCAGCGCCTCAGCACCCTCACAGTAAAGATTTTTTTTTTTCCCTAATGTCTAACGTAAATCTACCCTCTTTCATCTTAAAACCATTTCCCCTTCTGCTATCCCTACATGTTCTTGTGAAAAGCCCCTCTCAGGTTTTCCCGTAGGCCCCCTTTAGGTACTGGAAGCTACTCTAAGGTCTCCTCAGAGCCTTGTCTTCTCCAGGCTGAACAAGCCCAGCTCTCTCAGCCTGCCTTCATAGGAGAGGTGCTCCAGCCCTTAGAGCATCTTCATGGCCCTCTGTTACTTAGAAGTTGTGAAGGATGAAGTAATACCTAGGTGTTAACCAAAGCATAGAGCAAGCGCAGTGCAGCTAGAGGAGGTTTATATTGATTATTGAATTCAATTTTTCATATGGCACTTGTAAATTAAAAATTAGTGTTTAATTCCTGTAGATTTTCTTGTATGCCCAAATGACTGCTAGCTCTGCAGATAGCAAATCAGCCTTGTACTTCATGTAGATTGAGAATTTTAGTGCAAAGTAGCATTTTGGACCAGGCATACTGATGGATTTCAAGCAAGCTGATGCAGCTATACTCTTGAGTTATTCCAGACTGGCAAGAACACCTAAACCTGTATTTTGGCAATTGCCAGTGTACTGTTCTGGCCAAACTTCCTGTTCTAAGTTGAATCCTTAGAAGAACTCTCAATGTCTTCTGTAGGATGAAAGTTACTAAATGTTATTGAACAATAAGGGCTGATTCTAAAGGGGAAGAATACTCTAAAGGGGTTTTTGTCTTTATAATAAATAAACGTGGAGTTATTGTCTGCTCTTCAAAGTGTTTTATGTCTGCTTATTTAAAGCATCAAAGGCAGTGGGGATTTTGTTTCCACTTTCAAGAAATGGAACTCTCCTCAGTGATCTTGTTACTGAAATAGCACATGCTCTTCCTTTGCTGGCTTATCCAGAAGCTGGTAACAACTTCTAGCCCTCACTGTTAGGTTCTCACTGTCATCTACAGATCACTATAATCAGGCTGTGCTTCTGAAGAAACTTTGTGTTATGAACTGAATTTATAAATCCAGCCATAAATTTAAAACACATAATGAAATGGTATCTCAAGTCCCTTGGTGGTGTTAATAAAGTTGATAGAAATTCACAATTGTACTTGAAGATGCTTGTGTCTGAGCAGTGATGTTGCTATGAAGGAAGACAGAGCTTTTTGGAGCTTTTGGGCTTCTGTACCCTTGTACAGAAATCCTTTTTTAACTGCTGTATGCTGGACACCTTGGTATTTTTTGTCATAGTAAAGGTGTACTTGTCAATTTAGAGATTTGTTTACTGCTGTAATATATAAATTTTGAGATCTTTGACGTGAAGGTCTGATACTGGCTCACCATTTACTTAAATTATTATAAAGCACACTGATGTGCAGATGTGATGCAAGAATCTAAGAAAAAAAAAAGAGAAAAAGCAACCCACAGAACTGTCCTGAGGTGATGAGTCAGAAGAACATGCCAGATCACAACATAATAGTTTTTGTTTCTGTTCAGCTATGGTCAAAGTTCATGTATCTTGTAGGCTATCTGATCAAACCTGAGATAACTGAATAATTCTGTGAGTAGCTGAAAAATCAGGACTTGATTTCCTGTGAGCTTTAATTGAATTACAGAAGTATTCTTTAGCTCTGCATATAGCTCTAAAAAAACCCCCCTCCTGTTACAAAAGCTGTAGAAATGAGAATTTTTATAGGCATATTATGGAAGTAGTCAAGCTGTTTGGTTTTTTTTTGTTTGGTTTGTGGTTTTTTTTAGTATTCTATTTTTTTAATGTTATTTTTTAGAAAACAAAACTTTAGGCTGCACACCTCTTCTTGGCAGCTGTCACCTCAGTCCATTGGTTCTGGCTGCTTAGTGCCACCTCTTGGCTACTGCACAGTTGTTTATGTGGTGCTGTGGGAACTGATCAGGGAACTGATCAGACTAAAGAAGTAGCCCAGTGGAAAAAGTTGTTTATTCAGTCACGTTAATTTCCTTCTTGCATCACTGTGTAGGTGCACAAAAAGTTATGCCACCAGAACAGAGGAGGCAGAGATGCAAACACAGTTGACCAAGAGCTGGGATTGCTTAAGCCAGTTTGTACCTGTCCTAGTGATTATCCAGCAATAGCATGACTTGACTTGGCAAACTACCAAGATTCAGTGCCGACAGGGAGGTGGTGGGAAGGCAGACAGTGAGGCCTCACCCTTTCACAGTACAGGGTCATACATTTCCGTATATGTTTGGGAAATCAGCAATATGAGTCACTTTTCTTGCTGGTCTCAAGTGTGATTCAGTAAGGAATCTCAAGGGGTTTTGTTGCTGGGGAAAGGGCAGGTCCTGCTCATCCCTTTCCTTTCCCTTACTTTTAGCTTTGAAGTCCTCTCTCCATATGATGCTTCTGGCAGTCTCCTTGCCATATAGTTGAGTTTTTCCATATATAAAACTCAGAGAAAAGTAACTGCTTTTCTGAATGTCTTTTCCCTGAATTTAGCAAAACGAGGGGAGAGGGTCTAAATTACCTTTTATTGGCAGTATTCTGTTAGATTTGCTGAATTCTCATGTCATTCTGTTGAGCTGTAGCTTCATATGTGTTTTAAGCCCATTTGAGCCTTTAAGGCTCATTGTGTGAGAATGATTCAAAGCTGCATCAGGGAAGGTTCAGACTTCATATGAGAGGATGGTCAGACACTGGAACAAGCTTCTTAGAGAGGTGGTTGACACCCCATCCCTGTTGGTGTCCAAGAGCCATTTGGAAAATGCACTTAATAACATGCTTTAATTTTTGGTCAGCCCTGAAGTGGTCAGGCAGTCGGACTAGGTCGTTATTGTAGGTCCAACTGAAATACTCTATCCTGTACCTTGTGTCCACCTAGTTGTCCTGTGTGCCACCACCCCAACTACTTCTCCAGTACCATTTTCTGATTTTGAATGCAAGTGTCCATGTTGCTGTAGGGTGAATTGCATTGAGAGTACGATTCAGGATAAATCTCACTTCAGGTGGGTGGAAACAGGGAAAGGTTGGGACTTGCAGTGGCTGTGTTGTGTTGTGGCTATTCCATGCATAAGTGTGTGCAATTGAGTTTTGAGGTTGGTTTCAGAGTTACTGTAATGCAGCTGTCATTAGGAGGTGTATTTTGGCTCTTTTTACGCTTCTTTTTGTTCTGGCAGTAGCCTTCTAACCAGAATTTATTTTTATTAAGTTTTTAGTCAGATGGATTCGTTAATCCTCCTTGCTGTCCAGCTGTGCACACTGTAGGTGCTGAGAATGAGCAGACACAGAACAAGTATGTGGGAGGGCAGAACCAGCCCTTTTGACTAGAGCCCAGAACTAACTAGGTAATTACGGCCAAGTGTTTCCTTTCATCTGCTACCTGGTGTTATGAAAAATGGAGAAACTTAAATCTTGTTAAGTCTTCAACCAAGAATTGTCTTAGTGAGGAAACACCACCTGAAAAATAACCCTCTGTTGCTGGTTGTAGAGATAGGTCCAAGCAGCCCGTTCCAGGGCTGGAGGGTTTCTAGAGGCAAAGCTTGCTTAAATGTATGGCATTTCTAGCTCTAGAAAAGTTGAAATTGCATTGTGCAGTCTACACTGTGCACTACAGACCTCATGTGACTAGCCGTATCCTGGACCTTGCCACTGTTTAAAAGCTTTGCATGGCTACTAACAGAAGAGTGCCACAGCTTTAGCAGACACTTAATACATTTAATACTACTGTAGAGTGTTAACAGGTTTATCGCCAAGCCTGGGTCTTTTTGAGTAGATATCCTTTTCAAAAGCTGTGTAATATTAATGCTAGAGTTCTGAAGAGGGAAGAAGCTAACTGATGGCAGGGAGAGAGGGGCTTGTATGGAAGATAAGGGCATTTGCAGACACAGTATTTAACCCTGTTGTAAAGGAGAGTGACTGCCTGCTTTTCCATTTAAAGGCTTTAAAGGTTGGATCACATAGGAAGTAAAGAGGGTGTTGGATTCACAAGAAGTGAATCTGGTACATCTAGGTCATGTAAACGCCTCTATGCAAACATACATACCATGGGGAATAAACAAGAGAATTAGAGATGTACACACACCTGCAGGGCTGTGATCTTATTGGCATTGGTGGGATGGCACCTATGACTTTAGTGTTGGAATAGAAGGATACAGGCTCTTCAGGAAGGACAGGCAGGGTAGATGAGGAGGGGGAGTCACCCTCTCTGTCAGTGGCCAGCTGGAGTACACGGACGTGTGTCTGGGGATGGGTGAAGAGCTGACTGAGAGCTTATGAGTCAGGATTAAAGGGAGGGCAGGGATAAAGGGACATTACACTCGGGGTCTGCTACAGGCTGCCTGACCTTTAGCAGGAAGACTTGAGCAGATGAGGCCCTCTGTAGGCAGATAGGAGCAGCCTCGTGTTCACAAGGTGTGGTCCTCATGGGGGATTTCAACCATCCCACTATCTGTTGGAGGGGCAGCACAGCACGACATAAGTAATCCAGCAGGTTTCAGGAATGCGTTGATGAGAACCTCCTTCTCCAAGTGATACAGGAGCCAATGAGGAGAGGGGCTGTGCTGGATCTTGTTCTAACCAAAAAGCAAGGGCTGGTGGGGAATGCGAAGATCAAGGGCAGCTTTGGCTGTACGGACCATGAAATGCTGGAGTTCAATATCCTTAGAGCAGCAAGGAGGGTGCATAGCAAGCTCACTACCCTGGACTTTATGGGAGCATACTTTGGCCTTTTCAGGGATTTCCTTGATAGGGTACCACAGGATAAAGCCCTGGAGGGAAGAGTGGCCAAGAAAGGTGGTTAATATTCAAGGCTCACCTCCTCCAAGCTCAGGAGTGGTGCACCCCGACAAAGAGGAAGTCAGGGAAGAATGCTAGGAGGCATGGATGAACAAGGAAAAACCCAAACACATAAAGGAAGCTTACAGAAGGTGGAAGCAAGGACAGGTAGCCGGGAAGGAATACAGAGAAATTGTTAAAGCAGCTAGGGATCAGATTAGGAAAGCTAAAGCCCTGACAGAATTAAATCTGGCCACAGATGTCAAGGGCAAAAGGAAAAGCTTCTATAGGTGACCTTGGTGATAAAAGGAAGACTAGGGAAAATGTGAGCCCTCTCTGGAAGGAAATGGGAGACCTGGTTACCCAGAACATAGAGAAGGCTGAGGTATTCAATGACTTTTTTGCCTCGATCTTCACCAGTATATGCTCCAGCCATGCTGTCCAAGTCACGGAAGGAAAAGGCAGGAACTGGGAGGATGAAGAACTGCCCTCTTTAGGAGAAGATCAGGTTTGAGACCATTTGAGGAAACTGAACATGCACAAGACCATGGAACTTGATGAGATGCATCCACAGGTCCTGAGGGAACTGGCGGCTGTAGTTCCAAAGCCGTTATCCCTTATATTTGAGAAGTTGTGTCAGTCTGGTGAAGATCCACTGACTGGAAAAGGGGAAACATAACTCCCATTTTTAAAAAAGGAAGACCTGGGGAACTAGAGGCCGGTCAGTCTCACCTTGGTGCCTGGCAAGATTGTGAAGCAGATCCTCCTGGAAACCGTGCTACAGAAAATAAGGAGGTCAGGGGTGACAGCCAATATGGCTTCACCAAGGGCTAATTGTGCCTGAAAAATTTGATGGCCTTCTGTGACAGGATTACAGCACTAGTGGATAAGGGAAGAGAGAGTGAAGTCATCTACCTGGACTTGTGCAAAGTATTTGACACTGTCCTGCATGACATCCTTGTCTCTAAACTGGAGAGACATGGGTTTGATGGATGGACAGCTTGGTGGATAAGGAATTGTCTGGATGGTTGCACTCAATGACTCGATGTCCAAGTGGAGACTACTGACGAGTGCTGTCCCTCAGGTCAGTATTGGGACCAGTGCTGTTCAACATCTTTTTTGGTAACATGGGCAGTGGGATTGAGCGTGCACTCAGTAGGTTTGCTAATGACACCAAGCTGTGTGGTGCAGAGCTATCTTTATAAAGATGGACCACTCAGTGGATAAGGGATTGGCTAGACAGTCATGGCCAAAGCTGATGTCCAAGTGGAGATCAGTGACGAGTGGTGTTCCTCAGGGGTCAGTATTGGACCAGCACTGTTCAACATCTTTTCAGCAACATGGACAGTGGGATCGAGCACCCTCAGCAAGTTTGTTAATGACATCAAGCTGTGTGGTGCAATCGACGCACTGGAAGAAAGGGATGGGATCCAGAGGGACTTGACAGGTTGGAGATGTGGGACTGTGTGAACCTCATGAAGTTCAACCAGGCCAAGTGCAAGGTCCTGCACCTGGGATGGGTAATCCTAGGCACAAACATGGGCTGGGCAGAGACTGGATTGAGAGTAGCCCTGAGGAGAAGGACCTGGGTGTGTTTGTTGACAAGAAGCTCAACGTGACCTTGCAGTGTGTGTTTGCATCTCAGAAAGCCAATCATGTCCTGGGGCTGCATCAAAAGGAGCATGGCCAGCAGATCGTGGGAGTTGATTCTCCCCCTCTGCTTGGCTCTAGTGAGACCCCACCTGGAGGATTGCATTCAGTTCTAGGGCCCCCAACACAAGAAGCATATGGATATGGTGGAGCAAGTCCAGAGCAGGGTGATGCAGATGGTCAGAGGGCTGGAGCACCTCTCCAGTGGAGACAGGCTGAGAGAGCTGGGCTTGTTCAGCCTGGAGAAGGCTCCGGGGAGACCTTAGATCAGCTTCCAGTACCTAAAGGGGACCTACAAGAAATCTGGAGAGGGACTTTTTACAGGGACATGTAGTGACAGGACATGTGGGAATGGCTTTGGACTGACGGAAGGGAGATTTAGGTTAGATATAAGGAAGAAATTATTTACTGTGAGGGTGGTGAGGCCCTGGCACAGGGTGCCCAGAGAAGCTGTGGCTGCCCCATCTCTGGCAGTGTTCAAGGCCAGGCTGGACGGGGCTTGGAGCAACCTGCTCTAGTGGAAGGTGTCCCTGCCCGTGGCAGGGGGTCAGAACTGGATGAGCTTTAAGGTCCCTTCCAACCCGAACCATTTTCTGATTTAATTGATCATGTGAAATTCATGCCACAAGGGGTGTCTTGGTAGACAGATCTTTATTGCCTAAATTGGAATTTAGTACCATGCTAGATTAAGTCCTGAGAAACATGTACTGTCAGGTTTTAATGGACAAAATTTTGTGCTGGGTGTTTTCTCATGTCAGAACAAGGTTATTGTAACACAACGGTTACTTGTGTGGCCTTTTTTCTTTTCCTTTTTTTTTTCTCGTTTTAAACTAGAAATTGAATACTGAGGGTAATGGAGAAAGTGCAATATGTTTGTCTCCTCCTGACCACTTTATCAGCTCAGGCTTTCTCTTTGGGCAAAGGGCTTTTAAAGGTTTTTGTTTTAGCTTGATATAATATGAGAGAAATAAAGTTTTGTAAGCATGAAACCAAACCAACACTTCAAATAGACATTGTTGTATATGGGTTTATCCCGTTTTTAAACTTACTCAGTAGACTGGTTTCCAGCAGGCATCTATACAAGCAACTGATACACTATATAGCCAGTTTATTTTGTTTTTCAGGGCAGTATGACTGCAATGACTGTGTTTTTTCCTTTGGATACAGCTAGGCTTAGATTTCAGGGTAAGTGTAAAACTCTAGTTTCTTTGAATGATGGTGTTTCTGTTCATCTTGGCTTGGGCACTTGTAAGGGTGGTTGTAGGGGGACCTGTCTTGCATGAACAAGAATCTTAGCTGTGTAACACTAACACCATTTAATTGCTAACACCATTTTTCAGCTGAAGGTAATTCTCCCTTTTGAAAGGATGGGGTAACTTTTTAACTAGCTGAAAAGGCTGTGTGATCTACAACCAGATGTGGCTGTAAATGGTTATCTAAGAGCAAAAAAAAGAAAAAGATGTGAGATTACACAGGATTACATTTGTGAGCTGTTGCTTTTGGCTGCTGAGAACACATCATAACACAGGGGCAGTATCATGAAAAATGAATATAGAATTGTTCCTGAGAATGGTTTAAAGAGAAAAATCAGGGTTACAACTGGGAAGAGGAACATCCAATTATTTACAAAAATGCATCTGTGTATAAAATTTGGTTTTCTAATGCTCTGCCATCTAATCAAAAGTCACAGAATCACCAAGTATTTTAGTGCTGTGACTAAAGTGCTGTTAAGAACTAGAGGGAGATCATCAGCCAGGTCATTGGAAATCTGTGGCTGAGAAACAAGCACCGTGTTGCTGTTGAGCAGCTTTCAGTGAAGGAAGAGACAGTGTTTTGCTAAGGCTTAGCTCTTTGCTTTGCTAGCGGTGCTAGTCTGGAGTCCAAGGCATGATTTTGAGAGCAGTTACGCAGGCCCAATTCTGGCCTCTTACCTAATGGGAACCTACCTTCAGTTCATGTTGCAACCATCCATTTAGGAACAGATAACTACAGATACTCTGGTGCACAACAGAACGTGCCAGTCTGGCAAAGAATAAAACAAGGAAGTAGCCTTACCTAGCAAATGAAACAAAGGAGACGCTTTTTGGAATTGCTGCAGAAATAGGGAACATCTGTCCTTTATGAGGAAGAAGGAACATGCTCTTCTGGGGTATGTTCAGAGTAGGAAGGATAAGGACTTGAAAATGAGTAATTTTCAATTAATGAGGAATAATATAAAAGTTTGATTCTTTTGTTTTCCAGTTGATGAGAAGCGGAAGTCTAAGACAACACCAGCAGTCCTATTGGAAATAATCAAAGAAGAAGGCCTGTAAGTAGATACCAATTTTCTGCTTGTTTGCCTGTAGACAAGCTCTGAAACTAATTTGGATTTGTTTTTATAGTGGAATAGTTAGCCCAAATCTGCGTGGGCAGATTTTTACTCTGAATTGTCTCCATGTAAGAGTGATATGACTTGCATCATCTTCTGTGTTCATCTTTAGCTAATTTGGATTAACTTTCTTGAGCACCTTATGCAATTGATCTGCTCAGTGATGTAACTGTGCCTTCATTAGCGAGGTAGCTGTGCCTCCTTAGACATGCAGGTTTGTACGCAAACGTACTTTCATGTACCTGATAAACCAGCTTCATCTGCCTGGAGTCTTGGGTGTGTCCATTTCTCATAACTAAGATGAAACTTTTGGGCAGCTGAGCCACTTTCAACACGAGAATTGAGACATGTTTCCCAGTTGGAAGTTTTCTCTCCTCCAAAGTATGTGCAAGTAAACAAGAAGTGATTCTTTATCCTGGTAAGATTCAAGATCTATCTAAAAGCGGTTAACTTCCATTGATGCTGTGCTTTAGTATTTGCAGCACAGTCTGAGCTGAGCTGGCTGGGAAAACAGTTGTATGCATGTCTTTGTTACAAGTAATTTTCCTAAGTGGATCCCTGGAACTCTTCAGTAGATCAAAGCTTCCAGGACATTGAAGTTGACAAAAGTTTAACTTGGCCAATGATGTTTTGCCAGCTTTGAACTTGAGCAGTTGGTAGTTGTACGCACAAGTACTTCTCAGTCAGTTAGTGATCTCTCTTGTTCACATTCCATCATTACTTTGTCACATGAGGGTGGCAAGTAAATTTCCATTTTAAAAAGGAAGAAAGAGGAGAAAAAAAGACAAAGAAGTACATTGGAGAGACTGCAACAGTGGTTATCCTATTTTTCCTGTGAAACAGAAAAAAAAACAGTAATTCTGGCAGGAGGGGAACATTGTTACTTCCAAAGGTTCTGAGAAGGCCTGGCTAAGCAATGAATGATACTAGTTTTAGGGATGTGTCTGAAACAACCGAAAACCAAACCAACAATAAATCTGAAATGTGATGCAAGGTTGTAAACATAAACTTAAACAGGGGAAATTCAGGTTAGATATAAGGAAGAAGTTCTTTACTGTGAGAGTAGTGAGGCACTGGAACAGGTTGCCCAAAGAAATGCTCTGTCCCTGACAGTGTTCAAGACCAGGTTGGACAGAGCCTTGGGCGACACGATCTAGTGTGAAGTGTCCCTGCCCATGGCAGGGGGTTGGAACTAGATGATCTTAAAGTTCTTTCCAACATGAACCATTCTGTGATTCTATATTGTTTGTGTGAGTTTGTAGTTTTGTCTTGTATCACATCACACTTTCGTGAGATTGATTTTCTTATCTAGATAAAGCTAAGATAATTAGCTTTAGCTAATGGACATTCTGTAGAAGTTTATCAAACAGCTTTGCTTTCGTCCTTTCATAGGTCATATGAAAGGTGTTCACTGGTATACACTGAGTTTTTCTCAAGGTTGCAGTTTAGAACACAAAGTTAGGTTTTATTTGTGTGCAGAAGTATCTGTATATGATACACTGACAAGCCATTAAAGTAATGTTTCTTGTCTTGGTTTTGTGTTTTTTACTGCAAGATGATTAATTTGAAAGCCATTGGAAGTTTTTCTTAATAAATTGGGGAAACCAAACTAAAACTCTTGGAGGCCATGGCCCTCAGAAGGTGTTTCTCCCTTTCTTTTTCAGCACAGAAAAGATAGGTGATGCAAAAATTGTTTTAATTCTACACATGACTGTGTAGTCAAATTGTACCTGCTTGGTTAGGTACGCCTGGAGCTTCAGAAACACTTTTGATACTGTGGTGTATTCCCACCTACGTGGGAGGGAGAAGCACTTGATGCATCTGAGATGAAAAACTAGCATTTACATTACAAGAACAGTCAGATGCTGCATTTACCATCCTTGCATCTTTTATGGTCTCCTTCTTGGGGATCCTTATATTCTGTGTATTCCCAATATTCCGATGAATACTAAAGAGCTTCCATGGTTACCGCTAGTTGTTGAAGAGATTTCTTACGCATTTAACTTGATACCAGTTGTCTACCTGTCCCACGCAGCATCAGTGAAGTGTGTATCATTATCTCTTTCTGGATGTATTGTAGAACATGCTGTTGAGTTGTCCCTTTTTTGCAGACTCTTCAGGCCTGCCTGAGAAGGGAGCTTTGTTAGTCAGGTGTTAGGAAATCATTCTTAAATTAAGATAGATTTAGATGATACACTGACAATTATTCGCAACACCTCTAAAATAAGACAGCTGTGAATCATAAGGCAGTATTCAGTTTTTCATCTATTTGATTAATCTAGTTAAATTTCAGTAGGTACTACCTGTTTCTTGCTTACCTGACTGATTTGCTCTAGATTTTAATGCAACATGTCTGTTAGAAATTCCTCCCACCTGGATATCTCATACGCCATATGCCTCAGGTTGCATCCTTTTGAAAACTCCTCTTGGTGAAATACATCCATTTCAGTAATTAGTGTTCCATTTTTAAATGTTATGTGAGAATCCAGACTTTCTTCTTCCTTACCTTAGGTGTTTGGGGTGGTTTTTAATTTCATTTATTTATTTATTTTGTATTGAAGCGGTAGTTGTCTGTCTTTTTCCCCCCAGCTTTGTTAAGCATTGCTTTGTTTCCTTGGAGATTTGAGCATCTCTTTACTTAGGTGTTTTCCTTTTTTATTGGACTGACAACTCTGTTTCTCAACAAAGATAAGACTTCTCGTCGTGCCTTTGTATGTTTTAGTACATGGTTTGAACTGACTGTATCAGTATGTATGTTAATATACAGACTTCAAACATGTATTCATCCCCTGGATGTTTGTAGTTCACTGCTGGCTGTTGGTAGAGAGCAAATATGGTGGTAATGCTCACTTTTGGAGTGACTGAGCCCCAAGCTTCTCACTGTAAATACATTGTATGTCTACAGCTCCTTTTCAGTGGAGTTATTCCTGATTACTACAGTTTATAAATACAGGTGCTTAGGGTTTGTTTGTAGGGGTTTTCTTAATGGTACCGTCAGGAGTTTAGTATGGTTTGTTACCATCATTGATAAAGACATACCTAGTTAGTATTGCATGTGGTATACAGTATTGTATCTCTGTGACCTTCCATGTAACATCAACCAAATCACATAAATACTTTGCTGATCCTTATTATGACTTTTTCCTCTCCATTAGGTTGGCACCATATCGAGGATGGTTCCCTGTTATCTCCAGCCTTTGCTGTTCCAATTTTGTTTATTTTTATACCTTTAATAGTCTTAAAGGTCTCTGGGTCAAAGGTCAGCATTCAACCACTGGAAAAGACTTGGTTCTTGGGGTTGTTGCAGGTAAGACTTAAAAATCTCAATTTCATCCAAAATTGATTTTTAGTGTATCTAATATTTTTCATTCTGAAGTCGATTGGAGGTCACACTGTGTGTTTATGCCTCCCACTGTATGGGGACCTGCTTTGTTGTACATCTCTGACTTGTTCTTCTGTGTCCTCCCTGCCTCATAAGTAGGTGCATAAAATTCTTTTGTGAATCCTGGCACAAACCACAGTATTTTATTTGTCTGGTGTGTTGTTTACCATGGTATCTAAGCATCATCATGTAGATTTTGAAGACAAGTGGCAGGGGAAAGTGATAGTTTATTTCAGAGGAAAATATATATGCCAGTTCCAAAGTATTTTCAGTTATGGTACGTAAGTTTTTAACGTAAGCATTTGGATGTCAGCTTTCAGACCTGTGGATGCTGTGGTGTTTTCTTTGAAGGGATTAGGACATAAGTGCCTTTTCTAGCAAATCCAGTGTGAAAAATCACCACCATGTGCCTGTGCGTGCCAGTAGTACTCTGCAGGTACAATTGCTTGTGCAACCACTCTGGAAGAAGACAATTTAAAAAAAAACTGCACATAAGGCTTATGATTTTTAGATTTTTGGGGAGGTGAGTGGGGGAAGGCTTTTTGCTTAATTTTTGGTAGTTTCTTGTACTTTCAGTGTAGGCACAATGAATGGGTGAATAGTTGGGGGAAAGTAAGGAAAGAAATCTTAAGTTGGCTTTATACATTCTGGAACAAAGGCTACAGGACTTAGGGTAACAGCTTGTTAGTTAAATGACTTCTTCAGTGTCAGTAGATTATATCCTTACAGTGGAATAATATCTAGTAGAAATTGAAAAACTCCACTTAAGGTGTTTACTAATTCTTTCTACCTACCTTTCATTCCTACTACTGGTAGCAAATATAGATTGGGAAAATACATTAAAAAACCCAAATAAAAAAATGAAACAGAAATACCCAAACCCCTTCCCAGTCTGGAAAATAAAGTTTTATGACTTTTTCCTTTAACTGAGTCTTGGTGAAAAATTACAAATAGACTGTGCTCTAACCTTTTGCTCCTTAATGTAATCACATTGACTTTGGTTAAGAGAGATTAATGTGGCTTGCCTTTTCTAGTGCTTGATTTTGCTCAGAACATCTTTGGAGAGCTGACTGTAGTCCTTATGAAGGACACTGAAATGTAGTTATGTTTATATTCTGCTTTTCTGAACCCTTTTTAAGGAAAAGAAAAAGAGCAAACAGGCCCAATGTAGGCAGTAAAGTTCACCTTTGTCAGATTTACTGTTCTTGATAGTTTTGTAGTAACCCATCTCAATATAACTCTGTCACTCGGTTTCCTACCAAAGCAACCAATGTAGAAGCAATTGCTAATTTCTGTGATGCAGAAATATTAATAATTTTTTACTTAGTTACTTCAAAGTAATTGTCTTGGTCATTACTGAACAGGAGAGACCTGTACCAGGTGATCGCAGAAGAAGTGTCACTTAATCCTTCTCCCTGTTTGTTTAGAACTGTATTTTGCAACACCTCTTTTTTTGCAGCCTTATGTACGCTTGTCTGTTTCTCTTCCCCCATCCTAATTTCTGATACTCAACTTTCAAGCTTTACTGCTGGAATTTGTTATTGTGTGTAATCTCTTGCCACTTCTAAGCCTACTTAAAGTATTTACAGAATTCTGACTTTTCCACCTGAAGTGTACTTAATGAATCTAGAAGCTAGATATTCTCATTCTTTTGGCAGCGTAGGAGCCCTGTTCTGGTAATCAAGCTGCATGCATTTATCTGGTTTGATCTCTGATTATAAAATAATCCTTCTAACCTTATCGCTCTGTCTTTCTGAAAGTAGTCAGGCAGCAAGTCAACATGGAGTGAAGTAGGGCATGAAAAAGTAGAGCGTCTTGTGCTCCACTGTGGTGTAGTATGCAGCAAAGTAACAAGTTCACTTAAGATTCCTTCAACATGTTCACATTTGGTGTATTCTGTTGTCTGGTGTGGCTTTTTGTTGGGGTTTTTTTGGTTAGTTGGTTTGGGGTTTCTTTTGTTAGTTTTGGGGAAGAGTAACAGAAATGTCTTCCCGCTGCATGCAGTGGTAGAACTTTGGGCAATACCTGGAGTACCTCATTAAAACTTACCACTGTACTTTTCCCATCTGCTGTGTTAACTGTATTTCCTTCTTCCTACCAGTAATTTCAGTAGCCTGTGAATCAGGGTTAAAAGCAAATAAGAAAACATTTGAAATAATCTTCTGGTTCTTGCTGATTTTTTTTATTTTTTTTTTTTTTTAATTTCTTTTGGTGCTGTGTTTTGTCTTAGGTGTAGTGAATGTTCTCTTGACCACTCCTCTTTGGGTGGTGAACACGCGTCTGAAGCTCCAGGGAGCAAAATTTAGAAATGAAGACATTGTACCAACCAATTATAAAGGCATAATAGGTAAGCGCCTGTTATTGTCTTCAACCAAAGAAAAGTTCATTAAATTAAATATATCAGGGACTCTGAAATTTGAAGACTTTTGTTCATGTAACTGATTTCACTCTGGAATCTCCATGCTTCCCTTTCACTTTGCTGTATTTTTGTTTAGCAGGAAACTGGACTTGGCCATTTCTGATGGTAATTAAGAGTTTATAGTATGCATAAATATACTTGTAGTTAAAACACCTTTTGTAAAGGCAGGTGTCTTATGGAAATTCTGGAGTAGTAGTGAGCCCAGTGAGGTGGTAGCTGGGAGTCTGAGTTTGGACAGACAATTTGCCAATTAAACTTCACTCACTTTAATTGCTTCCCCACTCACATGTTCAGGCTGTCTTCCTTTTAAAAATAAATAAATACATATTGTTTTAATTTTGAAGACTGTTCAGAAGACCTTAATGTTGATGCTGAGCTTGTACTAAAAAATGCAAGAACCTCCTTTGTCACTCTTTTTATGTTAACTTCCAGTTTAGAATGGAAGACTAAAAAGTTACAGAAAAGACATCAGTGGACTTTTAAACACTTTGAATATTACACTTTTCTTACCTTCTACAGGCAGAATTTTGTACTCAAAATTTTAATGATTCCTTCTCTCCCCCCCTTTCTCTCAGATGCCTTTCATCAGATAATACGAGATGAAGGAGTCTTAGCTTTATGGAATGGTACTTTCCCTTCCTTGCTTCTGGTCTTCAATCCTGCCATACAATTCATGTTTTATGAAGGCTTTAAACGGAAGCTTTTGAAAAAGCAGCTGCAGGTGAGTATGTTTTGGGGCCAGTTCATATCAATATGTTAAAAAGTCATCGCTTTTCCTTAAGATGTAGCGAGATTATTTTTACATGAGATTTTGCATCATAAATGAGGCTTGGGTTTTTTATTACCATCTTTAGTCAGTACTGCAGCTGTAGCACTCTACTTGTGCCTGATCATCTCTACAGTTATGTTATGGACAATACATTTTTTTGAGTGATGAGCTTCCCTTTGCATTATTATTTGCCTGTTGGCTAATTGCTATATTTATTTCTCATGTTTCCTTTAAATAACTTAGTTCTACCGTAAATTAGGGTATGCTTTGTCCATGATCAGTGGAGAGGGAAAATACATTTTTCCCCTAGCACTGGTCACTTTTAGTTTTGACAACATTTTTCTTCCTATTTGATCTTTTCCTTATTGTCTTAAGTATATCAGATTGACTTTTGTTTTTTTACAGTGTGCATGAGTGTGCATATTTCTGATTGAAGTCAACATATTTTGCAAATGTGGAGCATGTTTTGAAATGGGCCTGTGCTTATTTTCAGTGATGAATTCACTCTGTTAGACTGAGGTGCTCTGTAATCAGTCTTAGGCTGTAACAATGTATTTGGTGCATCCTGAAACACTGGGCTTTGGAGGTGAGGTTGGGTTTCCGGATAGAGCTCTTGTGGGAGGAGATTTTTAGCCTACGTCATCAAGACTAAAGTTCTACCTGCTAGGGTAGTGATTATGTCTCAGGATTATAGAGTGGTGTTCAAAGATTCTTTTACTGCCACCTTTCCACAAATGCTGTGTGACTTGTTGATTCAAATGATGCAAAAGCTGAAATGCTTATTGATTGATGGTATGTTTAAATGCTATCTCCTTGTCTTTTGTCTGCTCTTGGTGCTTTAAATTAGTCTAGTTGTATGGCTTTCTCCGCTGTTTTAGTAACCTAGTTATAGTGAGAAATGAAAAAGTTTGTGAGCAGGTGGAAGCTACAAATAAACATTAGTTGTGGGAAAGTAAGTTGGTTGAACTATAACTAACTCTGTAAAAGAGAAGACCCAGATATTTTGTGAGATCTCTATGCAAAGATACGTAGATAACCTCATAGCAGGTACCAGTACAGAACCCCCAAGTACATCTGAGTAATTGGCTGTTTCAGTACTATGTGGAAGTAATACGTTCTTTATCTATTGAACAGCTTACATCTTTGGATGCTTTTGTCATCGGAGCAGTAGCCAAAGCAGTTGCCACCACCCTCACTTATCCTCTACAGACAGTACAGTCAATTCTGCGGGTAAGTAATAATTTCATTCCAGAGTAGCTACCTCTGACTTGTTCTGCATAATGCAAGCCTTGTTCATATGGCTTGTTTTTCTTGGTGTTAATGAACCCTTTAGTTTGGGAGATCCTTTTGCACAATGCAGGCCACTGATAAGGATGCCTCTCTTCTTTGATCCTGTACTGACAGATTCTGATAGAACTTGGTATTACTGGTGCACATCTATTTCAAACAGCCAGTAGGATTGATAACATAATGCATCGGTATAGTGTCTCACAGGAGATGATGCACCATACTACAGAAATGTAGATTTACTTCTTTGAAGTAAAGTTGGAAGTTAAAATTAAATCCTCTAAACCCAGTTTGTTTCCAGATGACCTAGGGTAATGAAAAAGAAGTTCTCTTCATAGGTTTGGTTTTATTCAGATGATGGCTTGACCTTGTCAGTAGCCAGAATGTGATTCATCAGGGGAAGCTGAGCTCCCTCATAAATAGTACCTTTAACCACTTGTCTGGCCTTGTACGCTGATTGTAGTGGTAATGGAAACCATTGCGTTTATTCTCACTTGTGATCTGTATGTATGCTGGATAATGCTGCTACCTTCAATATGTACCAGTACACAAGCAAGCATATTCTGTGCTTTTTAATCTGTTTTTGTAAGTTGTTTCTTGATGGTTTCTATAACAGCTAAATATTAATAAATGTTATTTCATGAAATAGGCTATTTTCCTAAGGAAAAGCCATAACTTGTCTGTATGTTAAAGCCATTATATATGTTCTAAAACTTGCATGAATTTGGATAATTAGTTGAACATGAGCCTTCCATGCCTAGTATCTAGTCTTGTCTAATAGGGTATTTTTCTAGTTAATCGTTCATCTGGAAAAGTGATTTTCATGCAAGTTTTATAATTATTTTTGTTTTTTCTTCTCTCTAATTAGAGTGGGCTATATGTATTTTCCTTTCTGATAACCTGTAAAAAGGTTGTTTGGATGCTGTATTTCAAACCAACAGGATTTGAATATGTTTACTGTGTGGTATTGCTACCCTGAAAAGACACTAGATAAAACTTCTCTCTCTTCACAGCTTTCTACTTCAACACCCCAATAGTGCACAAACTGGCATCTGGATTGTAGATGTGTGAGCTGCATGTTAGTTTTGTCAGCAGTTATCTTTTCTGAAGTTTTTATAACTTTTGATGATCAGTGCCTTCATTCATTGTCTTACCCTGTTCTAATAGCTTGGGCACATCTCAGGAATTAAAAGTAGTAACACAGGCTTCTATTACTGAAGTGACAGATACAGAAAAACATCTAACAAATACAGCTTTGTGTGGAGAAATTGCAACATCAGTCTGTTCCCAGTTGATTACATGTTTTCTGCTGGTGTGAAGGAGAACTGGAAGGAAAGTTGGAGTGATTTATTTTAGCCTTAGCATTGCACAGCAGTGCAGTTTTCACTGGGCTGCACGAGTATAACAACTTCAATCCTCGTTCCTTTCTGTAGTTGCTATAGAAGTGGTTACAATTTTGTGACTATTCATGTTTTGTCTGTCTTCTCGTGGCTTTTTGAACAAAATTCTTCTGTCTCTTGCTGACAGCATTATCCTTTAAAAAAGAGCAGCTCTGGTACATTGTGCTGCCAGCTCGATGTACACACCAGCTGCTGCTTACTGCTCACCTCAGCTGAAATCAGCTAGTTCATTGCTGGCTTGCCAAGGTGAGTTGCATTTCTGCTAGAGCACAGCTTAACCATCAGTGGCATGGTGGTGGTGGTGGACTTTTTCTCACAGTGGCCCACTGAAATAAAGTGGCCTATGTGCTGCTTCTCACTGCCAGTCCATCCTCTCGCTGTGATGATGGGGAATACAAGGACCCTATCTCTAGCTCTACAGTCACTACAGATGACTTGTTTCCCTTTGCTCTATGAAAGAAGTAATAGCCAGAAACCCTGAACACTTCTGGCGAGAACAGAAATGTGCATGTGTGATACCTGTGTTGTCAAGTTCAAACTTGCTCTACTTTATAATCAATCATAGAATACCAGGTTGGAAGAGACCTCGAGGATCATCTGGTCCAACCTTAGCGTGTTTTCTCATCTAAAGCTAGCATTTATATTTGCTAACGCTTTTGCCACTCATAAAGTTATGAATAAAGGCTTAGTAGTTTCAGAAATAACATTCTGCATGAAGTGTACTTTGTATAGTTGTGGGGTTATTTGAAACAATTTTAGCAGATTTACACACAAGCCAGTACAATCTTGATATAATTCATAAAAACGTAAACATAATTAAGTTCTATCATCAAAATAGAACTACAGGTATCTTTCAACCTTATTTAAGCCTTTAGAAGCTTGCTATTGTTTGAAAGTTATTAGGGTTCTTTGTAAAGGAGTCACTTTTTGGCAAAGTGCTCTTTGTGCTTCCATACGATGAACAGTTACCCTGTGTAATGGGTAGTGGTCAGCAGCTTCCAGCCTTGCCATTTGGTATGTCTATGTCCTTTTCAGTCATTCAAAATACAAGGGACCAGTGTTACTCATTAGGCAGTGAAACTGTTCTTTAGCTTATGTGTTGGTAAAAAGTGGATAAATTAACTTTGCAACTGGAGAAATAGCAATAGTAGTAATGTTTTTAGTCATCCTGTGTGAAAAAGTCTCTTTAAAACTCAAGCTTCTTTTTCCAGTACAGAGAATGCCAGTCCCTTTGGGAAGTCTTCTGCAGTAATTGATGACCTACAGAAAAATGAACTTTTTTTTTTCCCTTTTGATGAACCTTTGTTTACAGTATAAAAATAGTCCAATGGTAGAGAAAAGAGGAGAAAGAAACACCTAATCCTGGTGTTGTTTGGAAGCCTGTGAGTAATCTGGGCAATGACTGGCATTGTAACTTGGAACCTACTTAGCAATTTTTTGAGGATGTGTCTGTATCTTTGACAGTAATCCTTAGCATTGATTTATCAATATCAAATGAGTTACTTGTTGATGAGAAGATTGTGGGATTGTGAACAAATATTTGCTTAATAAAGGGAGATTTCCAGCAGTGTTCTGTTGCTGCTGTTTCAAAGTCTTTAATACATAGCACAAGGACCTGTGTCATCCTGGCATTTTCTTTATAATTTCTAAACTGCCTCAGTTTGCTTGCATACTCTACCTACTGTCAGTGGTAATTTCTTACACTAAAGAAGTAGCAGTTGCCTGAGGAAGTTCTGGGAGAAACTCATCCACAGGCAGTTGCTCAAGTTCACCTTTTTTAGCACAGAAGCATAAGACAGATAAAACAGCTTCAAAAGCTGTTTGGCTATGTTGTTATAAATACAAGCATGGCAAGCCTCGTATATTAATAATTCATAGTTACAGCTTGCCGATAGTTCTGTCGACCTGTGTCAGATAAGAGTATCCATGAATCCTAGAAAAGGAGTTGCTGAAATTGCTGGTTTAACTCTGAGACATAAAATTAGAGCAGCAGCTGGCATGCCTGCTGAAAACAGTCTGTGGATAAGCAAATGCAGTGAGTAAGTGAATTACTTAGACCAGGTAGGTGGATCAAACAATTTTGGATTCTTCCACAGCAGTTCACATGGAAATGTTTTGCTCCGAGATGCATCGCTGCGCAGGTGAATTTTGGGTTCAGCTGTGCAATCTCAGTGTAATAATGGTTTGTAGATGTATAAGGCTTTGAATCTTAGGTGAAAGCTGAGCAAGCCAGAAGTTGCTTTGAATGTCATGTTCCTACTAAGACTGCAAATTACGCTTTCAAGATCTTGAAAACTGTTTCCTCCAGAGCAATTGAAAGAGACCGTATATGGCTACGTGTAATCTCTTAGAATCCATCTGAAAATGAAAACCAATTATCGTAGCAAATACCATTTTAGTGCTTGCTGTGTAAAGTTCAGTCTTGTCAGCTTTGGCCTCAGTTCTTCACTGATGGCTAGTACAACCCAGAAAATGTTAAAAGAGGTTTGAGATAGGCTTTCCAGATTTTACACGTGTTGGGTTTGCTGCTCAGCACCATGGAGAAACAGTGAAACAAAATGCTCTGCCTTTATTCGTTTTCCAGTTTGGACGCCACAGGTTGAACCCAGAGAACCGAACTCTAGGCAGTCTTAGAAATGTTCTTTACCTTCTTCAACAGAGAGTGAGGTGAGTTTTCTTGTGGTATTTTTTTGGTTTTTTTTCTAACATGATACAGAAGACTTGAGTATTACTAATATGTTGAAAATGTCGTTAGATCTAAATTATGGGGGGGTTTGCCTCCCTTAAATTTTCCATTTGAATCAACCTGTATTTTGTAATATTGCAGAACAAGTACACAAACACAAATTCTTCTAAATATCTGTACAGTAACTGGTATCAAGGATATATATGGATACCTGTTCACCTCTCATCTTGAAAAGAAGCAAATTACTTGCATAAAAGACTTCCTGCAGAATTTTCTCTTTAAAGTATTACTAAACATAGGTGGCACTCTAGATCAAGAATGAATTTAAGATTCTTATGATTGTGATAAACTTGTGATATTACTTGTTCTTTGTAGTGTACTGATTTACTTATAGAGGGCTATTCACACTTGTTTTCTTATTTGTTTGCTTGTTTTCTTTCTTAGGCGCTTTGGATTAATGGGACTCTACAAAGGCCTTGAAGCAAAGCTCCTGCAGACAGTCCTTACTGCTGCTCTTATGTTTCTAGTGTATGAGAAACTGACTGCTGCAACCTTCACAGTCATGGGATTAAAGCATTCACGCAGGCATTGAAAAAGGGACCTATGCCAAAGATTATGGGGTCTGGAAAACACATTTTGTTTCTGAGACCTGGCTGGGTAACAAAGGGTGCTCACTTCCTCTGTTTCTTTTTAGCCATCTCCATCTCCATTATTTGGAGAAATTTGGAATACACTCTATAGGGCCTGTTGTCATGAGTTCAGGGATAGCCCATTCCTTACTATTCTGTGAACTCACAGTGTTAAGAAAAAAACCAGACCTGGTTTAAGCACTTGACGTGAAATTTTAACTACCATATGATTTGGTTGACATTCTTGGCAAGAATGAGTATCTCTCACTCTGCTTTGTTGTTTTCCTTCAAATAATCCTCAACTATTCTTCTACCTTTACCTTCTGTCAGCAGTTGCTGGGGCTGGTTTTATGTTATTTTCTTTGTCCTGTGTTTGTCAATTCTTATGTGGTTCATTAAAATAATTCATAAAGAACAAGATTTTTGACATGGCTTTCTTTTATCAAGTATGCTTGTGGCACAGAATGATGGGATGTTGCCCCAAATACCTGGTGCTGAGATTTCTTGAACTGATAGAATGTGCATTACCAGCGAATAGGCATGCTGCCTTCTTGAATCCACCCATTTTTAATCTTGAAAATTTCAAATGCAGATACTGGCTAGGTCGGAAGAACATAACCTCTTGCTTTGTCAAGATGAGTACCTCAAGCTGCCTCAACAAATGGACTTGCTACTCAGAAATACGTGAAGTTCTGTAACCCTTTTTCTTGTGAGAATATGTGAATTCACACCATGTTCTCATGCAGACAGGGAGCACTGTCCTATGCTTCAGAAGTGGCGTGTCCTTTCAAAAATGTGCTGCAATTATTTTTATACTGATCTTCCCAGACACTTTCCTGACCATAAAGCATAAAGGCTGTAACTTTTGTCCCAGTTAATGTGTTCACGTTCTTTTTGCATAGTTTTGGTCAATAGTCTTAGGTCATATAGTCCAAGTAAATCTTTGTGTGTCCATCGTAAATTTTGCAGTAGGATTGTTCTGAAGAACAGTTTTATGATTGAAGTATTGAGAAATTCTGTGATAGTTTAACACCAAGACTGTCTGGGAGGAGAATTGGATGCTGCAGGAAATAGTTTACTGAATTGCTAAGTAACATCCCTTTTTGGCTGGGAGGAGAATTGGATGCTGCAGGAAATAGGTTACTGAATTGCTAAATAGCATCCCTTTTTGAGTCTGAATTGAGTTAATTCAAAGTATATTGGAATGCAGTTTGCAGACAATGCTGTCTTTTGAACAAGAACAAAAACCTTTACACCGACTGCTTCTTTAAGAGAATGAGGATTATTGTTATACAAGAAAAAATGTTCTTAATTCAGTGCTGGATGCTTTTCAGTCCAAATGGGATTTACACATGACAAGTGAGAATGAAAAAGCGTAATGATTATACTGTAATTATACTTCAATAGATGCCATGAAATTTAATGAAAGACAGGAAAAGAAACAATCCCAATTCTGTGAATTTCAGTGGAAATATTTGTCTGACTGAAATGAGTTATCCTGGGGAAAGATAGTCTGCTGTCTTTTTGGTGTTTTGAATAGCAATTCAGATAAGCTACCTCACTTGGAAATTCCTGCTCTCAGAAGCATTGTGGGGATGCTGAGAGGCTGTCGGCTTTATGCAGATGAAAAGTGATTCTCATGTTCCTTCTTGGGCTGAAATCTGTGGCTGCTAGAAGCTGTGTTTTTTTCTGGTCTGTGGCACAAAGGAGCAATTCCTGCAAACACAGGAAGATTTTTCTGATTGCTGTACCTGTAAGGAGAAAGTAAATGCTTGCTTGCTATCTAGCCTGATTAATAGTTGCCTACCAGCCAGTGTGGTTTCACAGGGATGAAGAAGTATCTCACTCTTGCAAAATAACCTGCATGCAGAACTGTGTGGAGAGGAGTTCTGGGCTTCGCTCTGTCTGTTTGACTGTTACATCTGCAACAGACATTTTACATGATACGCTCTGCTGATGAGTTGTAATGAAACAGCTTCATAAAGGGATAGAAACAAAAGCTATTGAAGCTGGGAGCATCTTCAGGCTCCTTTTAGCGATAGGCCTATGGTATTTAAAATTTGCTCCTGCATTCTGCAGTATTGATTCAAACATTAGACTGGGCCAACTGAAAGATTACTAGAGATGGCCGAGGAATTGCTCAGTTGTTTGTGCAATCAGCAGGCAGCATTCATGTTACAGGTGGTACCTCCACCTAAGTTTTCTCAGGTGTAGTTTGAACAGGTGATAACATTTCTGTTAGAATTCCTAAAATGATTTCAGGCTTCAAAGATGTATATGAGAATCTTTGAGATTAAAAAAGCATAATGTATCAAAGCAAACTATGAAAGATAATACCTCTCATCTGAGTATTAAAGTTGTAAGTCACCTATAGTAGAGAAATACTGTCCAGAAATAAACTCAAAATATAGAAATTTTACTCTATTTCAAAATATGTTTAGATATATTATTGTTTCCTGACATCCCCCTCACAAGGGAGAAGGAATACAAGGAGGGAAAGGAATGCAGGGGAGCTGCTGGAGGTGTTGTAAAGACACGATTGAGCTAATCTGGCTCTGTAGTTAGGTCATTTCACTGAAAAAAAAAATAAATTACAGAATCACAATGTTTTGGGAAGGGGCCCTAAAGATCATCTGGTTCCAGCCCCAAAGACTGTAGGAGAACTAACGACACAGTTCCATGATGAACAGCACAAAACATACAAGTGTTCTTTCAGACAAAAGTAACTCCTAATTCACATGGATTTGGCATTTGAAGCTGGAAGTAGATGTGAGGATGGAGTACAAGGTGATATGGCACAAGAAGGTCTACGTGCCAGTGCCTGCAATGAAGGCCTCAGCACTGGGATTGCAGTTGCCACCGTGCTGCATTTCTGCTGCGTGGTCAGTATGTAACTGCATGCTCTCACCAAAAATTGGTGTCAATTTGCTTCTAGAGAACCTAACAGAAAGTATTTTCATCTTGAAGTGAAAACCAGCCCCCCTCCCCCTCTTAAAAAGTTATATATATAATTTTCAGAGACAAAGGGAGAGATGATTACTAAAGACGGCAGCAGAGAGGATCTTTTGTCTTAGCCAAGTTCCGTCATGGATAATTCTGTCCTTAGCTCAATTTAGGAGACTTAAATTTAATCCTGTCGTGTTCTTTCTCTTCCCTATCGCACACTTTGAAGGTAGGAATCCCTTAAGGCTCCTTAGAGGCTGCAAAGCAAGTGGCTCCTCAGGTAACCATCATGCTTGGAATGAATTCTGCTCCTGTTTGTATTCTAGACCATGCTTCTCATGACTACAGGTTGTTTGCCTGTGTAGTAGAGCAGTATTTAACACATTTTAGCTTACTGTAATGTTCTTCACTAAGCCTCAGGTTAGACGTTGAGAGCTGATAGGGTATAAGGTGTACTCTCTGTCTTTAATGATGTTGAACTGCTGAATGCTGCTAAATAGCAGTATCTATTGCCAGAACTGGCTGGGCTTTGCAGGAAGAGTCCCTCCATTGTACATTTTGTCTTTGCAGGCTGCCCTGAAGAAAGTTACTGAAACCTGAAAGCTGGGGCACACACCCTGTGTGGGAGGAAACATGAGATTTGCCTCCAGTCTGTCCAAGAGGAACAGAATGTGCTGCACTGCAAAGCTGCTCCTACAGATTAATCCTTCCATTACGCATCTTACTGGTCATCCCTGTGGAAGGGAAGAAGGAAGTGCTGACCCTGTTCCTTGATGGTCTTTTGTAGCAAAGGCAGTCAAACGCAGTTCATTCCGGCAAAAACAAGGTAAATTTTCAAGACGGATATCCCTGCACATCGATGGAATTATTTTTTCCATCACATGTGAAGAACATTTCTCAACTGATGACCGTGGGTCAGGAGAGCACAGAGCCGTGGGAGATCTAATTTACTTAATATTTATAGCTTCCAGGTTTTTGATAGCACTAGATAAAATAGATTAGCTTCAGGATCTGATAAACAACAGAAAGAGCTTGTTTTGAACTGGTGCTATACCATGCAGTAAGCTGCCCTGTCTAGAATTCTTTTAACTTCTCTATTCTTCCTTCAGTTTGTGTTCGAAAGAAATGGACTCTGGAACTTTCTGGAAAGTAATAACTAAAAAGAGGTCTATCCACCTTTCTATTTGGCTAACAACGTTTTTCTCTGCTGTTCCTACAGTAGCAACATAGTTAATCTGTCAAAACAGCAGCCACTTTAAGGGGCAGAAGCTTGTGCAAACACAGATTTATTTCTGCGTCCTCTGCAGCCAGAGAGGTACCAGTGCATTTACTGTGGCTGGAGGAGAGGGAAGAGATGTAATTTGGTGGTGGTCCAGATCAGAAAGCTCAGTGAAACAATCCTGTAGCTAGCAGCAATGGGTATGTACAGATGATAGCAAGGGCAAAAACTATCTGTGAGGGGTTCCCGGGTGCACATCCCCAGCACGTTAACAGATCCTGATGTACAGTGGGGTCTGGCTCACGGGGGTGCTATCGCAGCAGTAATGAACTGTGCAGTTCACATCATCTCTTCAGTGTATCAGCAGCAACAGTCTTCATTTTTACAATCACTGGCTGAAAAATTTGTGTTCTCTTGGAGCTGGAATTCTCTGGGCAGGGTTTTTTTTATTCCTTGCAGAATAACCCATCACTTGGTGCTTCTCATCTGCAGTGTTGCTTGCTGTCATTTTTCAGATCAGCTGAAGGAAATTATAGGTGTGTCTAGGTTGCTGATACTTTCACTTGGATTTTGGTTGCTAAAATTGCATTAAGGTGTTTAGGAGGTCTCCCAACCACTGCTGATATTCTAGGTTGTAACTGAGTCAGAAATGATTTAAAAGGCACGCAGTTACACATTGGGAACAGCACCTCAGAGCAACACATTTTAACAATGGGGAAATCTCTCCGCAGAGTGTATTTGCAGCTGTATCTCTAGTGCTGAACTCCAGCTGGGTGCATGTGTGCTGGACTAGGGGGCATGTATACAGAAGGGGCCTGGGATCAAATCCCATCACCCTCAGCACAGCGGGATCAGTCCTGGTTTATCCATAGGAAAACACTTCCCCAGTGCTCAGCTCACACAGGGACAATTGCAGTCAATAGTGTTTGTTATCCAGCTGCCGTCACAGCATGCGTTGGTCTTATTCTTAGTAACGGCTAATCTCTCTGTACGCTTACATCCAGAGATGGAGGGCATGGGTTTGGGGTTTTTTCCTGATAGGATTTATTTGGAATGAGAGACAAATGCCAACCAGGCTTTGTCAGGCTTCACTGTGGCTTCCTTACTGAAAATTGTTGCTTTACGATTCTTGGCTCGGCCTTTCTGATCTTAATCTGTGATGGACGGAAGATTTCAGCATGTCTGGGTGGATTAGAGACGTGACAGGGCTCCCCCAAATGTCCCTTTATCTCAGCTGAGTGATGAACATCGAGGCCCAAAGTTTTCTTTTGAACAGAAGAGTCTCCTGGCCCTGTTGTTGTTAGAAGTTTGCTGTTCTTTTAATGTCCTTGAGGGGCTGCGGTGACTCGCTGATGAGAAGGTTTTATGAAACACTGCCTTTCATGAATGCTGATGAGAGAAAACTAATTTGATGGATTTTTCTCATCATCTTCCCTTGTGCACGTGTCCACACAGTCATGAGCCTTGGAGTCACCTGTTGTATACAGAATATATGTCTGTCTTTCTTCTGAATTACTGTCTTAGGCTTGCCTTGTGGCCATGAATGAAAATATACTTTGACACTACAGTTCTGTGATTTTGAGATTCCCCGGATTGCAGCAGACAATGTATGAGGGGTTTGTATTTTTTTTCACGAGAGGAGGCAGCCTTTTCTCTCCCTGCTTCATTTCTACTCTTTCTTTACCATTTTGAAAAACCCACGTCAGAGACTTCATATGCTGCTTTCAAAACTCTACAAGTACTTATCAAGAATAAAACTGAATGTTCCAAGAAAACCGAAATGTATTTAGTGCTAGAGGATAAAGTGGGAAAATGTTCTCCCTTCATCATAAGCAGAGAAGAGAACAAAGAAATGGGGAAAGAAGTAGTAACTCCTATTTCCTCATTGCTTTTCTCTGGAGCAAATACATATAAGGTTTGTCAAAAGCTGAAGGAGAAACACTCACGGAAGCCCTAATGGAGCAGCATGTTTGTTTGACTGACCTTTTGAAAATGAGAATTGACTCTGGAGACTTTGCAGCTCCTGCCTGTAAGATGTAAACCGCTCCCGTAGCATTCCACAAGCTTTCATAGCCAAGTCTGAAACTCTATTCGATGGAGAGGCTCAGCACCCTGAAGCTCAGCAACCTTGTGATACACCTTTTCTCCTTGAGGAGCCTGGTTTGTTCCTGTTGAGTTAGAGGGGGCTCAGTGTGGGGAGCCGGAAAGCAGTGCCTGTGTTATTTGTATTTTTAGTATATTCCGGGTTTTCCTGTATTTTCTGTTTATTTTGGTGTATGGCCGGGAGGAAGGAGGCCGGACACCGGCAGGTGGCAGCCAAGCTGAAGATTTTGAATAGCCTGGAAGAAGGGAACACCAGGAGCTGGATATGAGTGTCAGTGACGTTCTGTTTGGAGAAGCTGCATCCCCTTACAGAGGAGGATGCTCGCTTTTGGACTATGCTGTCTGCATCAGACACTGCTTGTACAGATTGGTGGGGCTCTTTTTTTCCCCTGGTGTCATTATAGTGAATTAAATCCCCAGATGACCTTAAAGCCTTTCTTTCAATAGAGGCAAAATTTGTTTTGATGCCGTGTCAGAATATTACTGAATTGAATACGGTGCATATTGTGTTGAATGCTGTTAGTTGAGTAAATGCATGTTGACAGAAGTGAGGAACAGTTCGGTAGGAAGAAGAGGAAATAGTTAATTGGTGTGTTTCAGTGTAAGACATTTCAGAGGTGAGATGGAAATACACGGAGTTACATGGAATGGAAAAATCAAGTTGCAAGAAGGAAGTATTTGTGAAGTGATTGTGCCAAATGGTTGTGTCTCAATTCAGGACGACCCTGGGATACGGTGTGTCGGTACTTTTAGGTTGCTGCCACCACCACCAAAACCTGATGGGCCATTTCAGTGTAGTCTTTATTTCACAGATTTGGCATGATTCTGTGAGGCAGACTGAATTACATGGGCTGGCAAAAGTAGACGCTGTTGCTACCTGTGATTGCATTTTGGGCAGATTTCTTACTAGCACTTTAGAGATAACACCAAATGATTTCACAGTGCAACAGTGACCATGGCCAAGAGATGTGATTTCAGTCTCTGCTTTCTGGTTTGTACAGTTGAGTCCCTTCTGATGAACTGAGCCTGAGCCATCCTTCCTCTGCCCATCTACAACCTCACCACAGCTCTCAT